>NC_081557.1:260325264-260625264 GCF_022355385.1 Mustela nigripes | reverse complement strand
GAATGTATAAATGTTAATTTCTTTTTTAAAAATTGTGATATATTAGTGACCACACAGTATGTCATTGGTTTTTGATGTAGTGTTCCCTTTCATTGTTTGCGTGTAACCCCAGTTTTTAGATTTCTTGAACTCAAGATGCAAAAAGGTCTCACTTTCCTGTTGATGAGATTTCTTTTTTGAGTGAGCAGTTTCGTCCCGCTCATTGGAGCCCATGTTGTTGATTTTAGGAAATGTCCCACAGTGAACCCTGATTTGAAGGATTTATTTCTTGCCTTCACTGCTGAAACATGACTTCCTGCCATTCGCCCCCAATTTTCTCTCATCTACATATGATTTTTTTTAAAAAGACCTAGTTTATAATTCTCTACAAAACTCAGTGCAAAACATTTTCAGTGAGTATTTCAAACATTGTGTTCTTTGGACTGTGCGGTGATACCTATGTTTGCTAAGGTTTTGCATTTTTTTCCCCTCCATGTTTGTGTTAAGTAACAAGCAGCTTTTTTGAGAGAGGCCTACCCTTGGAAGACAGTTTTTTTCTGTAAACACATTTACAGTACCTCTTGGCTCAGCCAGCTTTTAATGAACAAAGAAATACAGATTGTTCTAGGAGTGAGATGAACAGGGTATATATCTTTTTTGAGCTCCAAGTGATGCTTAACCTTAAATGTCTCTTTTTTGTATATGATATCATATGTTACAAAAACATATTCAAGGAGATTTAGTATCTTATGGAAGTATGAATTTTTTTTTTTTTTAATTAAGAGTACTGTCAGGGTCTTTATACTGAACATTTCACTACTGCCTAACTTCCACAAATCCAAGTAAATGTGTATAGAAAGCTATTTAGGGAAAGCTGACTTGCTGTAGAAAATTCTAAGTCATGTTACAGAGTAACATGCCTATAAATCCAAGTTTCTAAACTTCCATATGTTCTTAGCAAAACCAAATCAAATAAACTTCTGCTCTTACCCAAGAAGGAACAACAGAGACGGATGTACCCTCCTGACTTAAACTACCAGAAATGGACAAAATATATGAAACAGTGGTTTGCAAAATACCAGGTATCTGGTGGTGAAGGATAGGGAGCCCGAAGAGATAAGAAACAAAGGAAGTGAGCTTCCTGGGGGGCTCCAGCCTGCATCTCAGGAAAGGGCAACTGGGCCGAGCCTGCAGACATTCAGAGTGGAGAAACCAGAGCAGAGCGTCTGAGACATGAAGGTAACCAGAGTTCCCAGAACTGTGCGTGACAAGAGAATTATGCAGAGGTAGAACTCAGAAGATCTGAATGTGTTCCCCACTAGTATTTAGTCAAGTCCTAATCAGCACATATATGGAGAAAATTTGGGAAAAGAACCACTGCCTGAGGGGGTCAGAGGTAACAGTGCCCATGCTGGCCTGGGGCTGGAATAGTGCTTGTTCAAAGTACACGGACTGGAACGTCTCAAGATTCACGCTGCAGTGGATGGAGCCCACAGGAAGGTCTTCCCTCAGGAGTGGTGAATAATTAGCTCTACATGAGCACTGTTCTGGTCCTTTATAATTTATCTTCGGCAAGACCTGAAAGGACCAAACTGTTTCCAGGTAATTTGACTGCATCCAAGAATAAAGCTCACGAATATTTACGGGAGTAAGAATACATCAGCAACCAGCAAGGTAAATGCACTGTGGCAGACATCAGGTCAAAATTAGCAAGTGTGCAGGGGCACCTGGCTGGCTCAGCGGGTTGAAGCCTCTGCCTTCAGCTCAGTCATGATCCCACAGTCCTGGGATCGAGCCCCATATGGGGCCCTCTGCTCAGCGGGGAGTCTGCTTCCCTTCCCCTCTCTCTGCCTGCCTCTCTGCCTGCTTGTGATCTCTGTCTGTCAAATTAATAATAAATAAAATATTAAAAAAACAAGTAGCAAGCATACAAAGGGAGAGGAAAATGCAACCCAATAGGATGGGAAAAAAATCAATCAGTCAAAACCGATGCATAAGTGACAGAAATGTTAGAAAACAGTGCATGAAAACAGCTATTAAAACTGTATTCCGTATGTTTATAAAAACAGAAGATATAAAAACATGCTTAATTTTTTGGCTTCCATATGATCAGGACTATGTGGGAGCATGTATTTATATGAGTAAAATGTAAATAACAACAATATTTCTTTCCCTCGGGTGGATTTTATTTGTAAGATTAAGAATAGTTTTATTTTAGCAAATAAGTGTCTTTAATGGAAACTCATTTTAGGAATGGTTCAACATTTTTTTTAATGCAAAACATACCTTGTTATTAAATTTCACCTGGATAATATTACTTTGGGGTTAGGAATTACACTTTCCAGTCATAGTATTTGATGGCAAATACTGTTCTGTCATAATTTATCTTAAATTTGCAATAATTACTATGGCTTAAATACACTGATGACATGTTAGGATTATAAAATTAACCTTTCTATGTTTTAGATATTAACCCCTTCTCAGACATATCATTTGCAAATATCTTCTCCCATTCGGTAGGTCGTCTTCTTGTTCTGTTGATGGTTTCCTTCACTGAGGAAAAGCTTTATTTCGGTGTGGTCCCTACGGTTTCTTTTTGCTTTTGGTTCCCTTGCCTTAAGGAGACATCTAGAAACACGTTGCTAAGGTCAATGTCAGAGAAATTACTGCCTGTGTTCTCTTTAGGATTTTTATTGTTTTAGGTTTCACCTTCAGGTCTTTATCCATTTTGAGCTTATTTTTGTGTATGGTGTTTGTAAGTGGCCCAGTTTCATTCTCCTACATGGAGCTGTTTTCCCAGCACCGTTTATTAAAAGGGCTGTTTTCCCCACTGTATATCCTTGCCTCCTTTGTCAAAGATTAATTGGCCATGTCTGTATGGGTTTAGATCAGTTCCATTGATCTATGCGTCTATTTTTGTGCCAGTACCATATTGTTTTGACTGCTACAACTTAGTAGTACATCTTAAAAATCTGGAATTCTGATACCTCCAACTTTGTTCTTCTTTCTCAGGATTGCTTGCGTTATTCAGGGTCCTTTGTGGTATTATTTGGTCTAGTTCTATGAAAAACGCTGTTGGTATTTTGATAGGGATGGCATTGAATCTGTAGAATACTTTGGGTAATATAGACATTTTAACAATATTCAATATAATTGAATTATTATAATTCAATATAATTAAAACAATATTTTAATATTTTAACAATCTTAATTCTTCCAGTCCATGAGTGTGGAATATTGTTACATTTGTTTGTGTTATCTTCAGTTTCTTTCATCAGTGTTTTATAGTTTTCAGAGTACGGTCTTTCACATCTCTAGTTAAGTTTGTTCCTAGGTATTTTATTCTTTTGGGTGCAATTATGAATGGGGTTGTTTTTTTAAATTTCTCTTTCTGTGTTTTCACCATTAGTGTATGGAAATGCTACTGATTTCTGTATATTGGTTGTGTATGCACAGTTTTTTCTTTTTTATTGCTGAGGAGTATGAATAAATCACAGTTTGTTTAAAAATAACCTTTCATCTGAACATAAGTCAAAACTGTTTGATCAGCATTATTCAAATGAGCATACGACTTCTGATTAAAAAAAATGTAGATGACCACTTTAGTATTGTCATTTTATGGGTAAAATGCATGTTTAATTCCATGTTTTTGAAGCTTTGGTAAAAATTTATTGGTGATAGCATAGTAAAATTTTATTATAAAACAATAAAAAGGCAAGTTTCTAAACTACCATGTGTTCTTAGCAAAACCAAATCCTTATCTGGAAAATCCTGATCTACGTGAATTTTTAGTCACTTAGGATAAATTCTGTTTGGTGTTGTAGATGTGTAAATACTTAATCTAAATGTCACATTTACTAAACCTTTTATTAAATCACTCCATATGCCTTTGGAAAAAGTTTAGTGTGCTCAAATAGAGTTTCTGGGAAAGTCTGAACTGAAGAAATCTCTTTACCCTTAATAAAGTGGCACCTAGGAGACAACAGATGAACATAATTTGAGCTTTGAAATTGGCAGCTATGAAATGGCATTTTCTCTCCTTTGTGCAGTTGAGCTTATGTAGAAAACGTTGACTTCTAGCAGGGTCAGATTACTAGAACATGCTGTAGTACATCGAATGTAGGGACTCCTTCTTATACTCTTGGATTTCGGAAAAATCATCTACAAAAACCAGGAGTAAGAAGGAATATAATTTAGAAGAGGAGAGATGTTAATTAAAATGCTATTCATTGTACAGAGGGATAATATTTGGAAATGAAAAACTATGCTGTCCTTCAAAGTTAAGTTTATAGTTTTAGCTGAATAAGAACAACAGAAGAAACACATGAAGACATGATCACTAGTAAGTAAAGCCCTTCATTTCAAGTGAGATAAAGAGAATAAAATAATTAATTTGGGAGATTAAACAGAACATGTCAACCTTTTCAGAGGACTACATAGCCCAAGAACAACTTATTAAAGAAGAGCGGGAAGGAAGATGATAATTGATGACTGTCACAGGAAGGGCTTAGATGGGTTTATTCATCAGAGCTCTTTTCGTTTCAGTTGTTAGGAACTAACATCAAATGGTCTTAAGCAAAATTCAGTTGTAAGAGAGAAAATGAGGTGGTGGTAGTTTATGTATTCATGAAATTGAGAAGACCAAGGTTTCAGGAATTGTTGAATTCAGTGGCTCAGAGTTATCTTTGGAGGATAATCTGTTCTCCCCATTAGTGATCTTCACTTTCCTCTTCTTGCATTAAACATCAATTAAGAGCTCTCCCCACGCTAGTCCCAGGCAGCTTCCGTGTCATACACTCCAGTTTCAAGCTTAGTAGAGGGAATTTCTCTTTCCTAGTAACCATAAATAAAATAATCCAAGGTCATCGTTTAATTGGTATGACTTAGACCACTTGCCAATCCATTCACTGATCAATAGAATCAAGGAAATGGGTCAATTCTTGACCCATCCCTGGGTCAGTGCCTACTATGCCAGAGCTGAGTATACAGGGGTAGAGCAGGAAATGGAGGGTGAGTGGGCATAAAACCGTGTAACTATGTGGACCTCCTGGAGAAAGATCCTCCCACACCTACAGCTGCCAGATTTAGCAGATAAAAATCCAAGATTTGCATTTAAATTTTAATTTGTTTGAGTAAGTTTTTGGTATTAGGCCCATCTCGTGCAATATTTGGGACATATTTATATATCAAAAGTGTTACTTAAATGAAATTTCAGTATAACAGAGTATACTGTATTTTGTCTGACAACTCTGCCCACACCTGAACATTTCAGTAATTTATTCAAGAAACAATTGGAATGGGCTAGGCAAGCAACAGTGATATGGGTCCCATATCATGGGAATGAAGGACTCTGTCTTGCAAGAGAATGCAGAAGTGAGGGGAGCTTGGGTGGCTCAGTTGTTAAGCGTCTGCCTTCAGCTCAGATCACTACCCCAGGGTCCTGGGATCAAGCCCCGCATCAGGCTCCCTGCCCAGGGGGAGGCCTGCTTCTCCCTCTTCCACTCCCCCTACTTGTGTTCCTCATCGCTGTCTCTCTCTATATCAAATAAAGATAAAAACCTTAAAGGAAAAAAAAAAAGAGAGAGAGAGAATGCAGAAGTGATGCCTAGGCCCACAGATTGCAGTAACAGAAATGAAACACAAACTGCATGAATACAAACTAAGAATAAAAGAGACCAGTAGAAGATCAGTGGTAGGGAATGCAGGAAGAGAGGGATCTGAAATGGAGAATTCAGCAGTGTGGGTTGCCTGTACAGCATCAGTTTTCCTCTCTCTCTCTCTCTCTTTTTTTGGGGGGTGGGGTGGGGTTTCAGGGCCTCCCCACTTCATATTCAGGGCAGGCCAGGCTCAGTTGCAGGGGCTGATATTCTGATGGGACTAAGACCTAGGTGGGGTTCTGTTCTCCTTTTCTGTGAATGATTTTTACAGGAGCCCCTGACTCCATTCTGGCCACTAAAACCTATAGTTAAATGGACTGGGCTTCTAGGAAAGATTTTTGCCTACTCCTAAGAAACAAGCACTAGAAGACACAAGTTGTGGTATGTGGATATGATGCTGGTATTGGTGCTACCATTTTGAAATAATCAAAGAATCTGATCTGGAATAAAGTGATTCATCAAGAATGGCAGGATGAAAGATGGAGAAAACTGCTTACCTGATGATGTGTCAATAAACCAATTAATCCCAGGAGTCACCTGACTTCCAGGCCTGTTGTAATGCAAACGAATATATTTCCTGGTTGCTTAAAATACTTGCAAGTTTTATTTGCAGCTTAAAATATTTTAACTGACATACAAGAGACTCACACTAAAAGTCAGAATGTTGTAAGTATTGGACATTGAGGTGACTGTTCTGTGTTATTAGCTAATGATCATAAAC
The DNA here is from genome assembly GCF_022355385.1 of Mustela nigripes. Classification (NCBI taxonomy): domain Eukaryota; kingdom Metazoa; phylum Chordata; class Mammalia; order Carnivora; family Mustelidae; genus Mustela; species Mustela nigripes. Next base: position 260,618,907 of record NC_081557.1, on the reverse strand, counting down.
TCAAATCATAAAAATGTTTTTTTCACTTGAAAAGCAAGATGCTTTCCACTTTTTTAAAAAAAGGCTGTATGCTATCCCTTGAAGTAGTCAATGAAAACAAAAGCAAATGTGTACTTTAGAATTAGAACTTTTGGGGAAAAGAAATCACGGAAACTAATATTCATTCAATGGTAATGTCTTTTTTTAAAAAAAGCAACAGTTACTTAATGAGACTTCAGAATTGACATCATGAATTGGCCTGAATATAGTTCTTTGAACTATCGTTATGGAATTTCCCAGTTGGTGAAGGATTCAGCTGTTTTTCAGAGAAATCTTTTATATCTTGATGGCATGATGCCCCTATATAGTGGGGTGCTATTAGTGTATCTTTTTAGGAATTACAAAAATATAAATTTTTTTAAAAAGGTGTTAGTGGAAAAAATCACTATTGGATGATTTAACAGGTCAACACGACTTAACTCCTCTCTGTTTCCGATGTTAACGTATGACATTTGTTGAATTTTATGCCTATTTTTAGCTCTGATCTTAGGATCTCCACCTACTATTGGAAAATCCAGCTTGTGGCATTCCGGTCACCTCATCTTCCACAACCATATTCTGGTCGTGAAGAATGTTAAATTGATATAGATAGACTCATGCTATGTTTTTGGTTACTGTAAAACATTTCCTTCCTCATTTTCTGAAGTTGTACTACGAAGAAAACTGGGACATTTTGGTAAACTGAACCTTACTTTATCATTCACTTATCCACATGAAAATTAACTTGCATTCCCAAATGAAGCAGGAGAGCATCAGGAATTTATGCAACAAAATTATTGTCACTGTCCTATCTATGAGGGCTAGATTCAGTGACATATAAAAGAACACCCAAAATTGGCCTAAACATGATAGAAGTGCTGTCCCCCGTATGAAACAAAGTCTGGTGCTAGGCACTGCAGGGGGGTCAGATCTCTCCTTTAGAGCTCCGCTATCATCCTAAGCACATGTCTTGATTCTAAGGTTACTCATAGAACTGCTGACATCATGTCCATGTCCGGGAAGCAGGAAGGAATACTGAATAAAGGATCACAAGGTCTTAACCTACCAAGAGGAATCACACTCCTTTGACGAGCCTTGGTGGAAGCCTTTCATATCAGCCCACTGAAGCCACTGGAGTACAAGCAATACTTCTGCTCGTACGTCACTGCATTATCCTTAGTCATGCGGGGTGCTTAGTCCCAAGAGAGACTGCAAATGACTTTTAGCTGAGTTTATGACCACCTCAAGAAAAACTCACATTCTACTCCTTAGGGAAGAGAGAATGGATGAGGATAGTGGTGTCTGTCATGGTTTCTATCACAGAACGTTCGAGGTTGCTTGCCTACCCCAAATGTACTTGTATCAGATTCAGAACTTGATCAAAACTTGTACTTTTCTAATTTTACCTTTGTCTCCTATCATTTTTCGGACTATAGAATTTCTTCTGGGGTGGGAGTGATTTCATCAGTCTATACTTATACTTCCTGTAAATATGATTAGGTAATGTAAACATGTGGTGCTCCATCCCAAACATGTCTGAAGCCCAAGTGTTTATAATCAGCAAAATGCATTGTATTCCACTTTATCTGTCTGGTCCGTTCAAAATTCTTATTTAATACTAGGTACCATCCTGTCTTTAACACTAAAATTAACTATATTTATTGTGACTTAGTCAGTCACCAGTGTGCCTCTCATATATCTTTAATAAAAATGGGCTTCGTAGCAAAATTACTCTTTTTCTGAAAACTCATGTACAACAATTAGGAAGCTAGTGGGGACAAAAATGGTTACAATCAAAATGTTTCCAAATGGTAATTAATTCTTATCAGTAACTCAAAAGGTTCAGTTTCAAAAAAGTTTGAAGAAAGGAAACTCACTCTCATTACTAAGACAGATTGCCTTTGATATTTCTGGGAAGCTTGGAAGATATTCTGAGCATCACTTTTCTGGAATGATGCACACTGCACCTATGGTAGGGCCTTGTTTATTTATTTGTCTATAAGATGCCCAGTCTTCCCACTAATTCTGTTATCACATCAGTCACTCTCGGCTGCCCAACTCAGGTACAGCCATTCAACTCACCTTGAATGCGCTTACTTAAGGGGTTGCCAACAGAGTGCCCCCACTGTTCTGGTTTGCTACTCCAGATGGAAAATTTCACTCTGTTTTTGCTTCTTAATCTTGCCTATTGTCTTGTCTGTGATTTCTTTCAATCCTCTTAGCGGTAAACAGCCCTGGTGGACAGGTGTTTGGACATGATTAGCACGATACTCACCTTTAATTATTCCTGTTCCTATATTAAATGGGGCACAGAAATAACACAGAATTAGACATAGAGGCATCGTAAATGTTGTCAAAGCTAGTGCCAGCTTTTAAACTTTGAAGCTTTATAAAGGTGTGAGCTATTGCTGGAAATCATGTTCTAGTCCCCTGATGAGATCTGCTTAAGCTAGAAGGAGTGTAAGTCTTTCAAGCCTATGTAGTGGTTTGTGACTACGTGATACAAACTCAGCTCCATTCTGAATATAAATCCAGTACCACCATGTGGTTCTAACATCCAAAGAGGTTCCAAGTGGTTCTTTACCTTCTCGGGGTCTGTGACATGTACAGGTACTCAATAATTATGCATTAAGTGAAGATCAGTGCCATCTATTAACTAACTTTTTCCAATTTCACATTAGGGTTTTAATCTATGAAACAAGCTTGTCTCATTGGATTTCATCTTAATTTACCTGAAAGTAAATATTGTACATTCTTTTCTCCTTGTATTGTACCTACTTTATGCTCTGCAGGAAATATTGTTAACTTCGTTCTTTCTAAAGTTATTAGCAGTTTAGATGTCCCTTCACTAATTCTAGATTTTTTTTCTATCTCTATAGATAAAAAAAGTAAAATTTCTGAATTATAAAATAAAATGTAGAAAGCTTAAGAAAGGCATAGAAGACATCCCTCAATGGGAAATCTCCACCACCGTCACCATCACCATCATGGCAATAATAACAGTGAATACTAGTTCTTGAGTGCTTTTTCTAAGCACTGTTCATATAGTGCTTTTACTATAATCTTCTCTTTACAGCAAGTCTGCAAAGTAGGGATTATCCCATTTTACAGATGAGGAAAGTGAGGTTTAGAGAGGGTAAACATCTTAAATAAAATCACATTGCTATGGGGGCGCCTGAGTGGCTCAGTGGGTTAAGCCTCTGCCTTCAGCTCAGGTCGTGATCTCAGGGTCCTGGGATCGAGCCCCGCATCTGGCTCTCTGCTCAGTGAGGATCCTGCTTCCCCGACCCCCCTGCCTACTTTTGATCTGTCTCTCTGTCATATAAATAAATAAAATTAAAAAAAAAATCACATTGCGATGATGGCCACTGTCCGGATTTGAATCCAGGTATGTCTGAGTACAAAGCCCGTGACAAGGTGGGTATACTGGGGAAAATTCGTTATGAGTGAAGGTGTTTCACAGCCTCAGAATTGTCTTTAATGCCTACTGATGCATATGGATTAAAAGTGCCAGAAATTCCTTCACTGTCTTTCTTTGCAATGTTTGACAAGTGCCCACTTTAGGAATCATAGAAAGGGCACTGTAGGGACAGAAGTGTATTCGATTGAATCAGGGCAATGGTTGAAGGAAAAAGGCTTCCTTCTTCCTTTCTAGGTTCCTCATGCAATGAAAAAAGAGATTTTCTTCTCTTAACCAGAAAACCACCTATTTAAGGAGGGATTCAAAGGCCAAACCAAAGGTGTGTTAGAGCTGAATGGAACTGTCTTTCTGAAATAAGTACTTAGTCTTCTCCATTCATGCATCAGACTTAATGATATGATGACATTGCTCAGTATATTTGCATTGGACATGGTCACTGGCAGTTCTGCCAAAAAGAGTCCTTTTTAGAACTGGGAGCTCATGTAGGAGTTTCCTGTGTGTACATGAGCTATCACATCCTTTCAGTTTCCCAAGAGTGTGAAAAGGCTGGAGGTCGAATGAGGTAAAGCTGACTGCAGGTGTAGTCTCCTGCCCTCAATGTGGGTTGCAGCTCTTAAAAACTTTTTAGGAAAACTTTCTGTTTGATGTGGATGGCGGTAAGGGCTATTTATGTACTGTGGCGTCAGTGTGATCCCCCGATGAGAAGAACTTTCCCAGCTAATGATCTTGCATTTGGGCTTGGGTCAAAGCGAATTACAGGATAGCTTTCAAACCTGAGCAGTTATATTCGGAGCTTGTGTCTGTCCTTGCAGGGGGGATGCTGGGGTTTCTGTGTGTTTTTTAATAGCAAAAAGGGTGTGAGAAAGATCTGTACCTCTACTACTTCTAATCCCATGTGTCTAGGGTATGCCCATCCGTCTTCCTGGCCAAGAGACACCTTTTCCCCTCCTCCAACTTTGTTAAAACTGCAAAGGTGGGGAGGAAGATGCCCATTTGTTAATGTCAGACACCGTTTCACAGGGTTTACGGGCCCAAGGGCAGCATTAAATAAGCCTCCCATACAAAAGCATGAGTCGGAACGGGTTCTGTCAAACTTGTTTTTAGATAAGGGGGGGGTGTTCTAGACATCATGGCAGTTTGTAAAGTAAAATCCTTTTCAGCTTACATATATTTGAAATGGAAATGAATCCACTTTCAGTTTTATACCAGCAGTTTTGAATAATATCTTTTATTTTAGCATCTAGGTGATAAATTTTATTTTTCATTTCACAAAAAACATTATTCTTCCAAAAATATGGAAATCTTGGGGCGCCTGGGTGGCTCAGTGGGTTAAGCCGCTGCCTTCGGCTCAGGTCATGATCTCAGGGTCTTGGGATCGAGTCCCGCATCGGGCTCTCTGCTCAGCAGGGAGCCTGCTTCCTTCTCTCTCTCTCTGCCTGCCTCTCAGTGTACTTGTAATTTCTCTCTGTCAAATAAATAAATAAAATCTTTAAAAAAAAAAACAAAAATATGGAAATCTGAAAGCAGATAATCAAGAAAATTAGAACCTGAGAATGCCTCTCACTCTCTATCTCAGCAGATAGATAAATGGATAAATGGATATAGATATGGATATTTGTATTGTGTGTCTGTGTGTATGTGTGTGTTGTCCATTGGGAAAGTAAAATTAAATTTCTTCAACTGTATAAAATGGAAAAAAAAATGTTTCTTATTTTCCCCTTGGATGTATTTTCTGACCGACTTCTTACTTTGGTGTCTCATGGATTTCCAGATATAGCTATGACAGTGACATGCTAACTAAATGATGGCCAGAACAAGCGTGGAGACCTACAGTGGCTCCCTAGCAGCATTCACGAGAAAACCAGACTCATAAGAAATGAAGTCCTGTATCATGACTGATAATTATACAACTAGATGCCCTCGTGTTGCCATGCTCTAATTTGATTTTTAAGTTAAGGTTACTGGCAAGAGGAGTGATTTAAGTTTATGTGATACAAATTCTGTCCCCTCAGGATTATAGCAACTTAACCACTATAAACTTTTCAACACATAGTTCTTTAATTTATAATCTCCATTTATTTAATAACTACTTAGTGGCTGTTCTGTCTGTATCCACTCTCTTTGTTCTGCACTGAGGATGTGGCCACAGGAGGGTGAAAGTACACATTCTCAGACCCATTGAACATCCCATCTGGCCTGATGGTGCTGCTTTGGGTCCAGTAATACTACGTTACCATCAGCGTTGCTATTCTGTGCTAAATGTCGAGGAGGTTCGTCTGATCAGACGCATGTGTACAGTATTTGAAGAATAAACAGAAAAGCAGCATCTCAGTGACTATGGGAAATAATATAGACTAGGGAATATAATATAATGTTGGACCCCTAGAAGCTTCTTTTTGTGTCAAGAGTTGTCAGAGGGTCGATTGGGGAAGCTGAAATGCCTGAGTTCCTTTTGTTTCTTAATAGGGTCGAATCTGGGAGGCCTTGACGATGTAGGTACTATTTCCAGCAGCATCCACCAGCAGCTGAAGGACGCCGCGCGGCACCGCAGACACACGGGAGAGAACGATTACAACATCGAGGTGCTGCTAGGGGTGGACGACTCCGTGGTCCGCTTCCACGGCAAAGAGCACGTCCAGAACTACCTCCTCACTCTGATGAATATTGTGAGTAGCGCCTCTTCTCTGAGGCTTTTTGATCTTCTGATTCGCTTCTCTTGTTGTGTTCGTGTCTTCTGCAAGCCAATGGGAGGACTCCCACTGCTGGAGCCCACACCCCAGATGTGCACCTGAGTGCGTTAAACTCAAATATTGATCTGCGTATTCGACAGATAAGAATGGAAAAAAGAAGGAAGCATGAAACTGAATTTTCTTTGGGGTGATCAGCTAGTTCTCCATTGTCATCAAGGGGAAAAAATCGTAGATTGAAAAAGTCGTAGTAAGATGGATCTATAGAAGGACTTAGGATTTTCATTGTGTTCTGGGGATAATCAAAACTCTTGTGACTTTATCCACCTGCCCTGATATGGATCACGAAGGATGAGATAGCATCATTCCATTTCCCGAGATGATGATGAATGATTTAGGGCTGATAACCGTGTGGGTGCCTGTTGCCAGGGTTTCTGAATCAGAGTGGTGTCTTTCAACATCATACAATTGAAGGAAATACACATACGGAGCGCAGTCCGGCTGGGGCACAGTGGAGCACCGTGTTTCTCCTTTCTTTCTCCTTTATGACCTTAATCATATGCAGGGGAAATATGGTCTGCAGCCTAGAACTGGGATTCTCTTTTCCCCTGTGAACTGGCAGGGAGCCGTTGAGGAGAAATATCTAAACCACGTACTTCTAAAAGATAATTGAGATGATAGTGCACTCTGTTTTACATATTTTACCTCCTACAATCATAAAATACTTCTTTTTTTGATCTAGCAAATTTATTACCTCAGCCTATTCTCTCTTTTTCAGCTTTTGATTTTTTAAGTTAATTTCTTCAGGTATCTATTATTGTTTACCAACCTTCTTTCCACGCTTAAGATTAGATTTCAAATAATTATAATGGAGAATACTATTGATTTTATTAATCACCATTTTATTTATACTAATATTTAAGCCTATGTGTTAAATATATTTTTGCTTATCGAGATGCCAGTTTATAAGATTGTACATACCCCTGCCACGGGTCTGTGAGAGGGAAAGGAAGTACAGAAATTATTTCTCTTTGCTCATTGGCACTGCTTCCTGGTATGAAGACTGAATATCACGCAAAATACCAATTACTGGCTTTGACAATAGATGTGTGTAGAGACTCATTATTTGTGAATTACATGAATTTCTTCGACAATTGACTATTAATTTTTTGTCTGGCTTGCTAGTGGAGAAACTCGGGGCATGCTGCTTCTCCTCTCTGAGCCTCCTTCAGTGTCTCCATCTTTGCAAAGAGAAAACTGTTTTTCTCTTTGCAAAGAGAAAACTGATTTTACTAGGCATGTTGAGAGGATTTCATGGGCAATAAATGGGTAACAAGTCACTGTGCTGTGTGTACAGGCAGAAGGAAACAATCCTATTTTAGCTTTCCACATGGAATTTACTTCCAAATCCCAAGGGAGATGCCCCTCCCGCTCACGGCATTCACTGTGCCCCTGGGCTGCTGCCCCCCCTCTCACCAGGGAGGGTAGCCAATCCCTACAGACGTCCTAGGCTCCTAACTGGTACTCAGGACGACAGACGGTTCTTGGCATCAGGCAGCAGACATCTGATACGGTCCTTGTCCTCACGGAACTTATTATTTAGTCATGCTATTATTAAGGTTTACGGGACAGGTGCTGTTCTGTAAATGCTATAGGACTTCGGAGAAGGCGGCTGTGACAACAGTCATTCAAGTCGTCGAGTGTTGAGGGTATCAAACTGCAACTTGGAGGCGAGGGTTTTCTTTCTCGTTCTGCTGCCTGTTGGCTCTGAGGCCTTCGACAAAGGGATTTCATTTCTGAAATGTTTATAAAATCTGTTTATAAAATCAAAGGCTCCATAAGATGTTTCTTAATTCTGTAATTCATGAAGGTAGGAGTTAAACTGGGTCTTTAGGGCTTTTTCTCTTGTTGTGTTGTTTGCTGTTTGCTTTTGTCTTTTGAAGGGTGGAAAACATAGAGGATTTCTAGGTAGAATCTTTTGACAAGAAAGTAGAAATGGATAAAGTGTATTTGCCAGACAGTAATTCTGATTTGAAGAGTGTCAAAGAATAAACGAAGTGCCACACTTCAGGTTTAATAATACTCAAAAGGGCTGTTTTATTCTTAAGTCCACTAAAAAGAGTTAGATAATAGACTAAGTCTTCATCTCAAATATTAGAAATTATTCTAAAGTTAATAGTGCATCACAGAATGGAGCTATAGTAGAGAAAATCTTAAAACTTAAGAAGTTCGTTGTATCTGAAATAATTGATGTAGGCAGGGGTTTAGGGGAGACAGTAATAATACTCCAGTAACAACACTTAAAACATAATTGTTATATGTCAGGAGTAATGTTAAACTCTTTCTTTAAAGATTTTTTTAAATTTATTTGCGAGAGAGGGACAGAGGCTGAGAGAGAGAGAGAGAGAGAGAGAGAGCGCATGATGGGGGAGGGGCTGAGGGTTAGGGACAAGCAGGCTCCTCGCTGAGCAGGGAGTCCCACATGGGGTTCAAGCCAAGGACCCTGAGATCATGACCTGAACCAAAGGCAGACATTTAATAGACTGAGACCCCCAGGTGCCTGATATTAAACATTTTTTAAATTTATCTGCTACTTTATTTACTTTTGCCCTATGCTGTCCATCTTGTGACTTATTTGTTTTATAACGAAGGGCTTGTCCCTCTCAATCCTCTTCACCTACTTTGCCTGTTCCCCTGAACCTCCCCCTCATTTATCTGCTATTTTAAGTTAGCTGTGTGAATTGGCCAACTTTTTTTTTCCTAAGATTTTATTTATTTATTTATTTAACAGAGAGAGAGAGAGAGAGAGAGATCACAAGCAGGCAGAGAGGCAGACAGAGAGAGAAGGAAGCAGGCTCCCTGCTGAGCCGAGAGCCCTATGCGGGGCTCAATCCCAGGACCCTGAGATCATGACCTGAGCTGAAGGCAGAGGCTTTAACCCCCTGAGCCACCCAGGCGCCTCAACTGGCCACCTTTTTGACCAAATGTATTTCCTCTATTCTAGGGCCATATTGCCTAATGATAGTAATGGTTTTGCGTATGAGCTTGGTGAAGTTCTGAAGTGATAGGCTATGTGAATCTGGGAGTTTGGACACAGGAAAGGCAGCTCCCTAAATTAGCACTTGTCTCGGAAGTTTAAGGGTCAAGTGAACAGGCCCCGAGGTGATTTTGCTCTAACTTTCTAAGAGGGAGAGTGGGTTTCCTCTACCCACCCCCCTGGGTTCTCTGAATCTGTGAAGGAGGGAATAGTCAACTGCCTTCCGTCTTCTTTTATTTTTAACTCCTTCTTTTTTGTAGATCTTGAAATGTATCCAAGTCTCATCTATAAAGAAGAAATAAACAGATCTGAATATATTCTAAAACAGTGTGACTAATGACTAGATTTTTGGCAAGCCTTTTATGCTTCAAATAAGATGTATGTGATATGTGTTAAGCCTGTCTTAGGATCTCATATCCTATCTTGGTATGTTAAGAAATTTTAGTTTTGCTATTTTGTAACATGGCTGACTTGCTGGGAAACTGGTTCTCAGCAACGGGGCGTGTCTTATTATACAAATAGTCATCCATTGCCTACTGTGTACAAGGCCATTGTAGGCTTAGAAATTTTCCCAAAGAACGCAATAGAAAATTCTCTGCCCTCTTGGAGCTTAAAAGAGGAGACAGGTGATAGTCCAAGGAGAAATAAGTAGGTAAGTTTAGGTAATAATAACTATTGAGAAGACAAATGAAGAAGAGTAAAGAGATGTTGTCAAGGAGAGATGAGGCAGTGTGGGGAGTGTTTAGGATAGGGGGTTAGGAACAACAAGGATATTATGTGGCCGGAGATACAGGAATTATGTGAGGAAGAGGCGTAGGCAAACAGCGGGGGAAGGAGTGGTCCAGTCTCATGGGTCATTAACTGCAAAAGTTCTGAGTCAAAAAAGAGCTTCTGAATCAGGAGTGTTTGGGATATAGGCCCAAGAGTTAGTGTTTTCTAAACATAATGGGTTAATTTGGATGAACATCCCTAGCTGAAAATCACTAGTAGAGCAATAAAAGGAAAGAATTGAGAGGAGAGATTGGGAAGAAATCTAAGAAATAGAAATGAAATTTCTTAGAGTGAAAAATATAAGTAATTGGACTATTCTGGAAATTTCTCCAACAGTTTTTCTTTATATTTTATATTCAAACCCTATTGCCAGAAATCTGTTACCATGTGAATAGCTGTGAAGCTTGCTTTCCTGAACTCTGAGTATTCTAGGCAGGTAACAACTTTATCTTGATCTGAATATAGGTTTTTTAAAAAAAGTCTTTTGACTTACTGATTTCTACCTAATGGGCTTTAGTACCCTTTCTATTCTGTTGATCTGTGTGTCTGCTTCCGTGCCAGTACCATACTGTTTTGATCACTACAACTTTGTACTGTAAGTTGAAGTGCAAAATTGTGATGCCTCCAGCTTCACTTTTCTTTCTTTCTTTCTTTTTTAAAAAGATTTTATTTATTTATTTGAGAGAGTGTGTGTGTGAGAGAGAATGAGCATGAGAAGTAGGAGGGTCAGAGGGAGAAGCAGACTCCCTGCAGAGCAGGGAGCCCGATATAGGACTCGATCCCGGGACTCCGGGATCATGACCTGAGCCGAAGGCAATCGCTTAACCAACTGAGCCACCCAGGCATCCTGCTTTGCTTTTCTTTTACAAGATTGGCTATTCAGGATCTTTTGAGGTCCCATACTAATTTTAGGATCGTTTGTTCTAGCTCTGTGAAAAATTGCTATTGGTATTTTGATAGGGATTGTATTAAATGTGTACATTGCTTTGGGAAGCATAGATATCTTAATGATATTTGTTGTTCTGATCCCTGAGCATGGAGTGTCTTTCCATTTCTTTGTATCATCTTCAGTTTTTTTTCTTAGTATTTTATAGTTTTCAGAGCATAGGTCTTCATTCCTAGGTATCTTTTTGTATTTGCTGCAATTGTAAATGGAATTAATTCCTTAATTTCTCTTCCTGCTGCTTCATTATTGGTGTATAAAAGTGCAACAGATTTCTGTATGTTGATTTCATGTCCTGCAACTTGGCTGAATGTGTGTGTCAGTTCCAGCAGTTTTTTGGTGGAATCTTCTGGGTTTTCTATGTATAGTATGACGTCAACTGCCAATAGTGACAGTTCGACTTCTTCCTTGCTGATTGAGATGCTTCTGTTTCCTTTTGTTGTCCAAGTTCTGAGGCTGGGACTTCCGGTCCTGTAGTAAATAGCAGCGGTGAGAGAGGACATTCCTGCCTGGCTCCTGCCCGTAGAGGAAGAGCTCTGTTTTCCCACTGAGGATGATGTTAGCTCTGGGTTTTCATAGATGGCCTTCATGATGTTGAGGTGTATTTCCTCTAAACCTACTTAGTTGAGGTTTTTGTTTGTTGGTTGGTTGGTTTTTATAAATCATGAATTGATGTTGTGCCTTGTCAAATGGTTTTGCTACATCTACTGAAATGAACATATGGTTCTTGTCTTTCGTCTTATTGATATAATGTGTCGTGTTGATTGATTGCACCACCCTGGCAACCCAGGAATGAAACCCACCTGATCGCAGTGAATGATTTTTGTTAATGTATTGTTGGATTCAGTTTGCTAGCGTTTTATTGAGAATTTTTGCGTCCATATCCATCAGAGATACTGACCTGTATGTAGTTCTCTTTTTCAGTAGATTCTTTTTTTTTTTTACGATTTTATTTATTTATTTGAGAGAGAGAGAGAAAGAGAGGTCAGCAGGAGAAGCAGACTCCCTGCCAAGCAGGGAGCCCAATGTGGGACTCAATCCCAGGCCTCATGACCTGAGCTGAAGGCAGTTGCCTAACCAACTGAGCCACCCAGGTGCCGTTCAGTAGAGTCTTTATCTGGTTTTGGTATCAGTGGAGTGCTGGTGTCCTAGACTGATTTGGGATGTTTTCCTCCATTTACTGTGTTTTGGAATAGATTAAGGAGAATAGGAATGAACTCTTCCTTACATGTCTGGTAAGATTTACCTGTGAAGCCGTCTGGCCCTGGACTTTTGTTTGTTAGTTTTTATAATAACTGATTCAATTTCTTTGCTGGTTATCTGTCTATTCAAGTTTTCTATTTTTTCCTGTTTCAGTTTTGGTAGCTTATATGTTCCTAGGAATTTTTCCATTTCTTCGAGGTTGCCTAGTTGCTGGCATATAGCTCTTTACAATTGTATTTCTGCAGTGTTGGTTATTTCTCCTCTCTCATTTGTGATTTTGTTTATTTGAGTCCTTTCTCTCTCTCTCTCTCTTTCTTTTGATAAGTCTGGCTGGAGGCTTATCAATTTTGTTAACTTCTTCAAAGAACCAACCCTTGGTTTCATTGATTTGTTACGCAAAATATTAAATTGGGAGACGGTTAGGTATATAGGAATACTTTATATTGTTTTTGTTCTTTGTCTGTGAGTCTAAAATTATTTCGGAATGAAGTAAAAAACAAAAATAAATATCATCAAAGAACCCTTAATTTAAGCTATCCTTTGTTTCATTTCCTTTGCTTATAACCTTTACAGACTGTAATATAAGTTGGGGGGAGTTCAGTTATGGATAGAGACAAGTAGTCAAAAGGAATGGCCTGTGTATTTTTGCTAACCACACATGAGAAAAATACACAATGAATATGTGATTTAATAGTAAATAAAGTCAGTGTTGAAATACCATAAAACATTACTCTTATATATCAACTTTTGTTAAAGTATAACTTACATATGACAAGACTGATGAGATTTTACTTAAAATTATTTTTCTGTTTCAGTGTAGTTCTCTTTGAGGTACCTTCAGAGATTATAGCAAAGAAATTCGGTCTTGCCGATTTGTCCTTCATTTTCTTAGCACCCCATTATTCAAGCCAGAAAACTTTTATTACAGAGATGTTTTTCCCTTGAGGATGTACTTCACGAGAAGAAGTTAGGTTTATGAATATGTAAATGAAACCTAGAAAATACTAATTAACTGAAAGGAAGTATAGATTGGGTGCTATAGGGTAAGAGTGTTAGAGATGTCTTTGAAGTACGGGAACGAGGAAGATGTACACACGGACTTGGCCTTGAATGGTAGGTAGAAGTTGGACCTTTGGAGAAGGTGATAGGGAATCCCAGGCAGAGAGGAGATTGGAACATTCAACCCTCCTGTTTCAGTTTGGCTCTATAAAGGTCGCACTGAAGGAAATCAGTGCAAAATAAGAAAATCACGATAGAAAACAATCCTACAACTCTCCAGTGAGGGTTTCTCTTCTTTGTTCAGTTCTGTTTTAAAAACCAGTCATTGAACCAACGGCGGATGGGTATTTGTCATGTTTAAGACATTGGGAGAACACCGAGAAGTTCTTGGCAGGTTAAGACCAGGAAGCACAGAGGTTGTAAAGGGATGAAATGAAAACAGTTCCTCTCAGTGTTAGTTTGATTTGAAAGAAGCGCACGCTGGTTCTGTAAAATCATGTCATTTTATTTTGCATTGGAATTGGTCAAACTTTTACCAAATTATTAAGTGAATGGCAATTAAAAAGACATAAAAGATACGTATCCCATCTACTCTAATCCTTTTTGTAGTTTTTTGAAAGATAGTATTTATTTATTTATTTGACAGACAGAGATGACAAGTAGGCAGAGAGGCAGGCAGAGAGAGAAGGAAGCAGGCTCCCCACCAAATAGAGAGGCTGACGTGGGGCTTGATCCCAGGACCCTAGGATCATGACCTGAGCTGAAAGCAGAGGCTTTAACCCACTGAGCCACCCAGGCGCGCTTCTCTAATCCTTTTGAATCCTAGAGTATCTTTCAGTTACTACAATGCCTAACTAGTGTTTACCATATTTCACCTTTCACGCAGTTGCTGTACATTATTAAGCTTCATATTTACAACATCAAAAACAGTATCTGACACCTCAGACGAGGAGAACATGAGGGGGTCAGGGAGAGGGAGAGAGAAATGAAGGAGTGGAGCACAGGACATTTGCATGGAAGTGAAAGTGGTGTATAAAGACGTTAGGTTTTTGTCCAAACTCATTGAACTTTGGAACACAAGGAGTGAATCCTCCTGTGCAAACTGTGGACTTCAGTGAGAATGTGTCAATACCGATTCATCAATCGCAAGGCATGTACCACCTAATGCAAGGTGTAATCTTAATATGTGGGGAGGTAAAAGGTATATGGGAACTTTCTGTGCTTGCCAGCAAATTTGTCTTTAAACCTGAAATGACTCTAAAAACTTAAGTCTAAAGAAACACACAAAAAGTCCCAAGAAGGGATCCCCTGGGTGGTTCAATCAGTTAAGCTCAGGTCATGATCCAGAGTCCTGGGATCCAGCCCCGCATTGGACTCCCTGCTCAGCAGAGACCCTGCTTCTTCCTCTCCCTCTGCCTGCCACTCCCTCTCCGTGTGCGCACTCACTCGCTCTGTCAGATGAATAAAGTCTTTTTTTTTTTAAAGATTTATTTATTTATTTGACAGACAGAGATCACAAGTAGGCAGAGAGGCAGGCAGAGAGAGAAGGAAGCAGGCTCCCTGCAGAGCAGAAAGCCTGTCTTGAAACTTGATCCCTGGACCCTAGGATCATGATCTGAGCCAAAGGCAGAGGCTTAACCCACTGAGCCACCCAGGTGTCCCAAATAAAGTCTTTAAGAAAAAAAAGTTTTAATGAAACAGAACGGTGCCTTGTATCGCATGGAGCACTGGGTGTTGCGTATGAACAATGAATCTTGGAACACTGATGAAATAAAATTAAACAAAACAAAACAGTGCCTGACACAGAGTAAACATGCCGCAAAATTTTAATTGATTGTTTTAACAAATATTTTAATGCTATATACCAGGTATATATGGAGGTGAACACAAAAGATTTATTTCCCGCCCATTCCAAGATTACAGACTGGTGGGCAAATCAGATAAAGCATCGTAGGTTACACTAAGAGAAATGCATGGAGCCGGCAGTTTGCTTGGAAAAGAAATAGCAGAGCAAGTAAATAACGGGGATTTTACACAGCCATGATGGTAAAGAAAGACTTAGACTGAGAAGTGATGATTAAACTGAGATCTGAAGTAAAGTGGAGAACCAGCCACTGAGAATTCAGTTACTTGCCTGATTGAATGAAATCAATTAGCAATCTTTTAAAATATTCTCTGTCACAGGGCGATGAAGCAGATTCTGTGTTCAGGAGGGTGTCTTGTTTTCACTGTGCCAGAAGGCCTCTGTCATCCACACTTGACTGTCTGTGGCAGGTATCATCGTCGTATACTAAGATCTGGGAAGTGATCTGGGTTTGTTGTGCCTATTAAAATTTTCAGCTTTCTGCGGAGAACTGAGTCCACGTTGTAATATCAGGATTTATCAAGTGAAAAGAAAATAATTTATTTAAAAGGTGCCTCCCAGTATGAGAAATAATTGTACTTCCAAGTAATCATTAATAATTAAGGAGAACTCTAATTCTTTTTTACACTGAAATTGGCTACTTACGCGCAGCGAAATAATAACCCAGTTGTGTTCTGTGAGTATGGCCGGCTTCCCTACATAATATTTTTAAAACAAAACATATACTCTGTGTAAGGACTCTGGTACTAACAAAGTTTGAATAATGACTCTCCAAGCATTAGCAGATACATGTGACTACTGGTTAATTAATGATGATGGAGTCTCTACACTGCTTTTGATTTCTCAACTAATGATTCTTAAAACATTGAACAGGAGTGCAGGGCAGATTTGTCTGGGGACTATACATGTTCAGCAATGTAGGCAAATCATGAAGCAGTTGTCTATGGTGGGTCATTATCTTTCATCCATTTCTTCCATTAGAACTGACATCAGTCCTCTAGACAATGATTCACCCAACAGACATACCTTCCCATAGGCCAAATCCTGTTTGCTTCTAGAGAGACAAAAACTTAATAAAATGGAGCTCCTTTTCCCAAGGAGCTAGTTCTAGCAGGCAGGTGAAATCAACAAATAATAATAAAATGTGCTAATTTCTTAGAATGATTTTGTTACAGATTACTTTGTAAACATGAACTGAAAAGAAAGGGATGGTTTGGCACATAAGGCCCGTGGCAGATGGAGTGTTCACAGAGGAGATGCCGTTTGAGTTGGACTTGAGAGAATGAATTGGCATCTCCCTGCTAGAAAAGGAGAAGACGGCTCTGGGAAGATGGGCAGTAGACACGGTGGCTTTGAGCTGAGGGAGACTTGTCTGTAGGTGAAATCGAAGGGTACTGAGAGGACAGAAAATGAGGCTGCACAGGGCAGCTGCAGTTAATGTTATACAGATGTTCCTGCCACTCTAAGATATTTGAATTTCACCTTGCTAATGAAGAGTCCAGGAGTTTCAGAGATGAGTAACTTTGGGGTCCTGGGTGGCTCAGTCAATTAGGCATCTGGCTTTTATCTCAGGTCACGATCCCAGGGTCTGGGGATTGGGTCCCATGTCGGGCTCCCTGCTCAGCGGGGAGCATGCTACTCTCTCTCCCTCTGCTGTGCTCTCTCTCTCAAATAAATAAAATCTTTAAAAAAAAAAAAAAAAAGAAGAAGAGTGACTTTATCAGTCTGTGCTTTAAGAAGAGAATCTCAGTGAATTTCATGTATCTAGAGGAAGAGACGCTGTTAGACACTGTGTTGTGAACAGACACATAGTATCCAGAACTAAGGGATAACTCAGTCCATCTGGCTCCAAACCCCTTGTGGTTTATACTGCATCATGCAGCCTCAACGAATTAATTTCCCCAATGTGGATTGACCATAACAGGTCATGGAGACAGACTGGAGTAGACATAAGTCTGCTTGGCCATCCCTTATATGAACATGCATACCTTCCCTGGAATGTCCTGGACCCATAGTTCTAGAAGAGTCTGAACATCTCAGGTGAAATTAACGTAACAGCAGGACAACCCCACAGTGTTGCTGCCTCAGAGGTCCCTTTGATTTTTACTGAAGCATCTCGGTGTCTTGTTCCCCTTTCCTTTTGTTTCTTTAAAAAAAAAAAAAATTTGTATTTATTATTGAGAGAGAGAGAGCGCATGAGCACAAGCAGGGGGGAGGGGCAGCGGGAGAAGCAGACTCCCCGTTGAGCAGGGAGCCCTTAATGGACTGAGCCACTCGGGTGCCCTTTTCCCCTTTGTTTCTGAAGCCCCCAATTTTCTTCCTGACTTCATTCATTTTTCCCTTTGTTATGCAACAAATATCAGACTAACCTTATCCCTCTCAGATTTATAGCAGTCTTTATTTTTCCCAGGGTCCAAAAACACAGAAAATCTTTTAAGCTTGTTGAGAGTATCATCATTCTCATTCTTGATGAGAGGGAATGAGGTCTACCTGGGCTTCTGGTATGCTTTCACTAAAGGCCGGAAGAGTTTTTAAGTCCTTTTAGCTGAATTGCCTCTTCTTGGTCCTCCCTTTGAAGCTCAAAGGAGGTAAAGTCATAATTAACATAAAAGGACAGACTCGTGCTTATTGAAAACAACCATCTGACCCTTCCGGAGAACTACCGAAATGGCCCAAATTACCCAAAGGCAAACATTTGCAAGAGTTTTAACAGGTTATTGCGACAGTTAGGCTGGAGAGTAGCTGCCGGCAGTGGACCCAAAGACATAGACTTGAGAGATGTCCGCAGGACTGAGTGACAGATCAGCTGCCGTTTTGGCAGAAGTGAATCGAGGATGGTTGAGTCTTCAACTAGAGCCTTGAGAGTACAGACCTGAGACACTTGCAAGAGAGAACAGTATTGAGAGAAGACGATTATCCTTTGAGAGATATAGAGATGTTCCCAGTAGGTAGCTCTGTTGCTGTTGGAGTTGAACGGATAGCTCTGGAGCGTCAGAGAGATGAATCAGGGTCCCCGACATCAGCATGTGGCGCTCATCAGCGTACAGGTATTGATTGAAGAAACAGCAGCGAATGAAACATTGCAGGGAGAGAACAGAGAAGAGGCAAGGGTTGAAAACCAAAGCTGGAGGCACACGGGCATGTGAGCTAGGCCGAGAAAAGGGAGCAAATATCACTAAAGAAGCACCATAGTGTCACTGGAGAACGGCGTGTGAAGAGTATTACGTACTGCTGAGCACTGGAGATGGGGGTTTTTTTTTTTTTTTTTCACGAGGAGGGAGAACTGAGAATGTTAGTTAAAGAGGAAAAGGAACTCCAGGAAAAGGAGAGATTGAATGCAGGCAATTAAGTGTTAATTTTTTGGAGCAGATCCTTTGGGGCCAAAGCAGCCGAAGACTTAGCACTTACCTGGGACAGAAAAAAAGGCAAGCAAGGTAGTTGAGAAAAAAGATCAGGAATCAGCCTCACGTAGACTTACCTGAATTTTAGTTGTGTTAATTTGGGGGAGGGGAAAAAAATCTTATGACTTCTGTGAGTCTAAGTCTCTTTCTAAAGTAGTGATAAAGGGGCGCCTGGGTGGCTCAGTGGGTTAAGCCGCTGCCTTCGGCTCAGGTCATGATCTCGGGGTCCTGGGATCGAGTCCCGCATCAGGCTCTCTGCTCAGCGGGGAGCCTGCTTCCCCCTCTCTCTCTCTGCCTGCTTCTCTATCTACTTGTGATTTCTCTCTGTCAAATAAATAAATAAAATCTTTAAAAAAAATAAAAAAAAATAAAGTAGTGATAAAGATGACTCCTTTTCAGGGCATTGAACTGTTGCCATAATGCGGGTTGGGCTTCTGGCACGTGCTCTCCAGACATACCCTCCTGAGGACATACCCCCTGACCCTGGGTCTCCCTGCTCTGACTACTAAGTCTTAAGTAGCTTCTTCTCTCCCTCTGGTCCCCTGTCTCATCACTCCGCTTTATTTTCTTCAGAGCATGTATTCCTATCTGATATGACCTTGTCTGCATGTCTTTTTCTTTTTTTTATTTATTGATTGATTTTTGTCTGTGCATGTAACAGATTTTACCTTTTAGAACATAGTGATGGTAAGAACAGAGACTCAAACTCAATCAGAGTTCTGTTTCCTGCCCCAAGGACAATTGGGCACATGGTAACTGTTCAGTAAATATTTGATAAAACTATTAATAAAGGTAGTTATTTTTAGTCTGTGGTTGGAGGTGAGAGAAGAGAAGAGAGTCAGCTACCTACTGGGAGTGAAAGGAATACAGAATATTGGCTGAGAATCCAAGTAGGGGTATATTTGGAGCTTTTAGCTCTGTAAGAGATGAGTCATGGAGAGAGCACTGTTTCTTCTTGTTCATTTCAGAATGCTTTTATGTCCAGCCCAAATTACCTAGACATGTTTGCCTTCCATAAACCAAGTCTCTTTCTCTCTTTAAAAATCGTACTTGGGGGGCACCTGGGTGGCTCAGTAGGTTAAAGCCTCTGCCTTTGGCTCAGGTCATGATCTCAGGGTCCTGGGATCGAGCCCCATAGTGGGCTCTCTGCTCAGCAGGGAGCCTGCTTCCTCCTCTCTCTCTCTGCCTGCCTCTCTGCCTACTTGTGATCTGTCTGTCTCTGTCAAGTAAATAAATAAAATCTTTAAAAAAAAATCGTACTTGGGTATCATTTATTTTCATCTATATGAATAATGGTATTCATGATGGCTAACAATTTTACACTTGCAAGGGCCAGCACTATTAAGCATATAAGCATAGAGTCACGTATATGAGTTCATTTATTCCTCTCAACAATCCTGTAAGGACAGTGCTATAATTAGCCCATTTCACAGATGAGAAGACTGAAGCATAGAGGCAAATAACACACTCAAGCTCACATAGCCAAGATCGATCGCAGGTAGCCTGGCTGCAGAGCACATGCTCTTACGCACTCAGCCTACTGTCTCTCAAGACCTAATCCACCCATCGAGAAGAAAAATGAGTGTTGCTTTGTTGAAGCCAGACAAAGCTGTTCATCAGCTAGTCAGACAAAGCGGGTCAGACTGTCCTGCCAGGGAAATGTCCCGGGAGAAATTGTCCTGTCCGGGAACAAACCTGGAAGGAATTTTCCTTTCAAGGAAAGGAATACTTGACTTGATTTTACCTTTCCCCCCCTCTCACATTATTGGCAACCCCTTCTAATTTAAGGTTATCTGAAAATTGAATTCATGTTCTGTTTACCCCTTCTTTCAGGTGATTTAATAAAAGCTCAGGGCTCAACCCGAACACCTCACGGATGATCTACACACATTCTAATAGATTGGCTCACGTGGTAAAAGGATATTTGGTTTTACATAGGTTTGCATTATGTTGTGTCAAATATGTGACTTTTTAGGATATTTATCCTTACACACCCAAAACACTGGGTATCTTTTCATTTCTTATTCAGTTTTTCCAGTGATCTGTTCTAGCGTCTCTTTCTTTTTCCCAGTATTTTTTAGAATACCATCATATTGATCGTCAAGAAATCCTTATTTATGGTAAATTTAGAACCCAGTTCCTCATTTCCTTAAAATTTACATGAGGAAGATATTGAAAGGAAGTGAGGTTGCTAAGTCCTCTTTCTCAATATACTCACACACCAATTTCTTAAATTCAGGGATAGCGAACCACTGTCAGTTATTCGAAAACCAGCTGTTTTGTGCAGAGTAACAGTGCTGTGGTCTGTGGGTCTGTGGAAGTGTAGCAAGATGGTGAACACGACTGGCTCTGGAGCCACACTGCCTAGGTTTTCATCCTTTGCTGCATCTATTAGCTGTGTGACCTTGGGCAAGTTACTTGACTTCTCTGGGCCTCAACTTCATTGATGTAAAACAGAGATGGTATCTCTAAAGTAGTTGCAAGGATTACTTGAATGAATATAAAGTATTTAGTGCAGTGTCTGGAATCTGGAAAGCTCTGTATAATGTTAGCTGTTGGTTTTGGTTGTTGTTGTCATTTTTACTTAGGGAAAAAAATCACTTTCCTTGTCACAAAGAGTTGTAAAAATGCTTTCTTAACAAATACTATTTTAGTTCATCTTGACAGATTCAAGTGGTTCATTCAGTATGATATGTTTTTAGTTCATTCTGTACATAATTTATTGATTGTTAAAATTTGTGATTAATTTGTAGTCAGATTCTGGGAGTGTCTCTGTGTCTCTCATCGGTTTTAGTAGAAGACATTGAAAAACAATCTAAATAAAGATGTCTTCAGTATTTTTCTTAGCTTTCAAGAGTCAAATGACTCAGTGTTTTCCTTAGACTAGAATATTTTCAAACTCTTACTTAATTTTAAGGAAGTTATTTTATTTATGTGTAAATATAGGGAAAGGCAGACATAACAACTGGTGGTGAGTAAATACCTCCAGGTGTATTAAGCCGCCTTTACCCTCCTCAAAAATGTGCATACTGCCATCTGCTGGAGAAAGTTTTGCACATTGAGGCAATATTTTTGAAAAATTTAAGCATCAAAATGATTTTCCCCCATAGTTTTTTTTAATAGATATCATTTAAATTACATCTTTCATTCAATTGAGATTTCAAGTGTGAGAGACTTCAAGTCCCTTTTAGGTGAAAACTAAGAAGGAAGCAGTTATATTTCTTGTTCTATTCATGTAGATTATGAAAATACATCTGGAAGCCTTTCAAATCTTTTCCAGGGATAGATGGAAGGTTGCTTAAGTTCTTTGTGTTTTTCTGAGGGCAATTGTGGGGCATTTTGCTAGATCTGGACAACAACCCTTTGAAGCAGACAAAGCAAGTCCAACCATAATTGGCCAATGAGAAAACAGAGGGCCCCGGGGAGGTTAAGTGATCAGCCCAAGGTCACTCCAGTCTTTCTGGCATGTCTGGGTCAGAATCCAGATCTTTGAATATCTTATCCTATGCTGCTGATTATTTCTTGAACTTACCATATCCTGTAGGCCTCTGAGTAGAAAACATTGTATCCTATTATTAATAAGGCTAGCGAAATGAAAAACAGCTAAATTCCTAAGTACATTTTAAAGTGAATAATGTATTTTTTAAACTTTGAAAAGCAAAATAGTAAGTGATATCCAACGCTTTGCATGGACACCTAATGTGTGTTGTTTTGCCATATTGAAGGAATACTTTCTGCTCTGTGTACATACTATTGCCTTATTTTTAGTGATTTCTACCCATAATAATTTATGCATGTCCTATGACAGTTTCACAAATGTGTGCTGACCCAGGAGGTTCCCTGCTTGATTTTTTATTTGGTTTCTGTTGGCATACCCTGCTATCTAATTAGCCTGACATCATAGTGACTTTGATTAAACAGTACTTTTCATCTGGTAAATGGTATCTTTGACTTTTAAAAAAGTAGCCTTCTACTCCATCATTTTATAATGTAATATTACCATGGGGAACATAAATTTTGTCCTTTGGACTTCCTTGATATTGTAGTGATTTTAAAACTTCCCGAGTACAGATGAATTTACTGATTTAGGGTGATTATAGATTATACTAACTCTAGTATCATAAGCTGTTGGCCAATGTTGCCACCTTTCCTCCATGTGCAAGTCTAAGATTTTCTGATAGAAGTGTCTCCTGCCTTTTCAATATAGGGGTCACTGCTGATCTGTGTTCCCTCCTGTCATCTCTGCTCTAGAAATTTTTTTTTTAACCTAACTACTTTAGTTTAGAATGATATCATTCCCCTATTCTGTGTATTTACTAGCATTACTTTCAGTCTTTTTCTCTTTTTTTAGCATCGAATGCATTTACATTTCGCTTACATAAAGCTGAGTAGGGGAGTTGCTAATTCAGAACAGCTGACTTACAAGAAGTCTCTTGGAATGTCCCTGAGTCTCTGGATGAATGTGTTAGTAACATGCCTGGCTTCAGACTTTTTGCTTGCATTGGAATTATAATGTTGGGAATTTCTTATCAGATAATTATTCCAGAAGAGGAAGGAGATTCAGTCTTCAATTGGGCAGGTGTGGAGTAAGATAAGAGAATGTGACCGTGACCGAAAAGGTCATAAGAAATCACAGCTTTTTTGTCCAGCTTTCAGTCTTTTCTTATATTGACCTAGAATTTACCCTTCTCAGTTGGAACCCATGGTTTTTGTTTATTTCCTATAGATATATGGAATAAATTGAAGCTAGTAAGTCTTTTCCATATGGCAGCTAGTAAGTCTTCTTTCTCGGTTTTTCTTTTCTGTTTGTTCTGTTCTACTATTCTGTAATGTCCCGCTCCTCTTCTCACTCACAGATTTTTGGGGCACGCGGTTTGCATGAGTTCAATCTTCTAATTCTTGCACCAGCCCAGTCTGGTAGTATTCCTGTGTCCCTCCGACTGAGGCGAAGAATGATGGAGACCATACGACAATGAGGGTTTGAACCAAGAGGTCAACTGAGAAAATTGGTGTCAGGCTCTAGGCCACTGTGTCTCCCCTTCTTTATGTGACACATTTTCGAGGTTTCTTGCTTTTTGCTCTTCTCTGGGTATATACGTATTTGTCAACTTCTCTTTCATAAGACATTGTAGATAAAATGTACTCAATACTTCAGGGATACCCTGGCCTTCCAAAGCGATGGCTTCCTTCTGGGCTGCCTGTCTGCACATTACAGAGGTGTTTTGTTTTGTTTTGTTTTGTTTTTTGTTTTGTTTTTTTAACTTGGCTTCTCTCAAACAAGTATGAGATTGGGTCTTGCCATCCTCTATGTGTACGCGCATTTGTAAACTCTATGTGTGTGTGTGTAAATGCGTTTTTCCACTTAAGAGGATTCTATATTTTCTCTTGTCAAACCATACTTTGTCTTCTTTAGTTTCGACTCATGTCTGCCCCCTTTTTTCTTTAACCTCCGTGTTTGCAGTCCTCTCTTTTATTCCGTACAAATTTAGTAAGGATGCCTTTAGTCTAGATTTCAGGCCATGATTTTTTAAGGTGTTCTCTGCGGTCCCATGAGATTCTTGAGATAGTTCCGTTGGGATTTCTTGCTCCCATTTCTCGGTCAGTGTGGGACTTCGTAATTTTATGACTCATGAGTTTTGTGGGAGCTTTTTAGGACATGCTATTATTCTTAAGTTATATTTCTTTTTAAAGTCTCTCTTTATGAGATTATGGTTCTCTTTTCTCTGTAGGGTTTCCATTTGCTGTGCCTACAGTCTTCTGGACCTCAAGTCGAACCGCAGTTAGTTTTCCATTTGTATTTTAGTTATTGTGACAAATGTTCAGTCCCTGTTCCTGAGAATAGCTAAGAAGTTTTGTGATCTAGTCAGATAACGCCATCTTTCCCATTCCTGCCGGCATTTGCCACCTTAATAAGCAACCTTCACGCGCACTGATTTCGCACCAGCTTAATCAGAAAATACCACGACGGGCCACTTCAGATTCCTATCTGCTCACCACTCACCGTGCACTCGTCTGTATAAATCTGTGGGGACTGTGACCTCTGAGGTTGCTTCAATTCTAATATCTATGATTTTAAGGTATACCAAATGATTTTTTGAAATCTCAACTGACTTCAAAAAATTAAATAATAAGGAGTGACTGAATTTAGCTTTTCTGAACTATACCCAAGCGTGATATTTATTTAATGTGCACTTGTACGGTCCCCTTAGTAATTCAGATGTGAAAGGACTTCTAACACTATAGGACTTCTAACTACTCATCTACTGAGCTGCCCTATTGCTAGAGCACCGGGGGCGAGGGGAGGGGGCTACCCACTCACTGGCCTGCAGATAAGCCACGACAGCTGCTGCACGCCAAGTCCATTTCCACGGGCTCTCCCAGCTGGACTTTGGGCAGCTTGTGATGACCTGGGCACAAGACAAATGCCTCTTTCTGTTTTCCTCTACGTGACCGTGGCTCTGCTCAGCTCTGAGTCACCCACTCGTGGTTGCTTTCGATGACTACTATATGTGAGCTACAGCACACTGGTCTCTTTCTAACACAGCAATAGGTTAATGAAGCCCTTTGGAGGTATCTTCTCCATTGTTCAAGGTACGGTGGGGTTTACAGCATCAGTGATTCACATACCTGAGACTTGTTTCAGAGCTAATGGTCAGAGAGTTCAGCTTAAACCAAATTTTAAAAAAAAGGGACTTGACTCTAGCACTTGTCATCACATGACTGAGCCCTAAAATGTTGTCCATCTCATGAAATCGCTTGTCACCCTTCTTTTAGCAACGATCTGCTTTGTTTCCAGGTGAATGAAATTTACCACGATGAGTCCCTCGGAGTGCATATAAATGTGGTCCTGGTGCGCATGATAATGCTGGGATACGCAAAGGTAAAATGCTTTTAAATATGTGGACTATGAACACGAAGGACCGAGCTAACAAACGGAAGACTGCATTTCTGTAGCTGTAGCGAACACGTCGCCCTGGTGTCTCACGTAGACCTAGCTGGTTACAAGTGAGGAGGAGAAACTGCCACAGCAAGCATTCATCTCCCGGTCTGAGCGGATAATGATTTTTGTGCTGACACCGTTTGCTTATCTGTCTAATGGAGTCACAGGTAGTGGTCCTGGCTCTAGGCGTGACCGTATGAATGAAAACAAATGCATATAATTGTGAAGAAAGAGAATTTCCTCAGTCTACCATTATCATCAAATTCTCGAACCATTTATTTTTTTAAAACATCTCTGCTGTGTGCCTACTATGTGTCAGATGCTCTCTAGTGCTTTGAATATATCAGTGAAGAAAAGCAGCAAAGATCCTTGCCCTCTCATGGTTTGTGAAAAACAGTATTTTACATGTCTATCATTCCACTTAAGAAAAGCCAAGTACAGAGTGGATACTCCCTTAGAAGAGCCCTATTCCTTCTGAAAACAAAAAGGTCAAAATGCACAGGTAGGAATTTCATGTAATGTAACGAACTTCAGCTGGCTTTAAAATAGCAGTAGATGGGTCCTTGTCCTTGGAAATAATTAAATGGATGACCTTGGTTTCTTCCTTTGAGAAAGTGCCTAATTTGGCAATTTTCTTGATATTTAAAATTACATGTCCCCCTCCCATAATTAATCCTCCTGATTATGAAATACTAAGGAAATTATGCCTTTAGCAAACAGGAAAAAAAATCCGTGTGTTTGCATTTCATTATGTATGTAACACCCACTTATCATTTTCTGATGAGAGTGTGTCACTGATCTTTACTTTATTCCCCAAGCCTGACCTACTTTGTGTCACGAACACTAAACACAAGTTGACTCCAGCTGGAGATATTAACAGCCTTCAGTGGGTTGTTAGATGATTTGTTTGGAGAAGTATGTGATCAGCATATAATAAACCAGGCTCATTTTATTCAGAATGTAAACACCGATAATGACATTTGCTGGAATGTAACAGAACTCTCAGCCTGTCAGCCAACTAGGTACTAATGTGGGGCTCCAAATTCAATTTCTTATTCAATCAGAGCTACTCTGGAAAGTATGGATACTGAGTTTTTGAAGGATGGGCCCCTTTCCCTCTAAACTTTTAACTCCTGATCCTAATGTGGTAGTAGCAACATTCCAGGCAATGTCAGTCCGCCTCTTGTAAATACCAGATAAGAGTACATCTCTCTTCATTGCTCTGAGGTTAAGAAAAGGTTAGTTGCTTTTTTCAGTGTAAAGTTTATGTAATTGGGCCATTTCCTGAAATGAAGATTTGACCAGCTTTGCCAGCGCATTGAAGAACTTAAATACTTCACCTATGTTGCTCAATTCTGGGCAAATAAAAATAAAAATTTTAACCAAAGACCTTTAAGAACTCTGGATAAAAGTATCACAGCAGAATCTTTTCCTCTTCCCCCCCCCCCGCCCCGTTCTTAATGTCTATAAAACTAAGAAATCTGAGCTGGATTAGGAAATGGACTACTAGAGTTCTTACCCCAATGATTAACATTGAGTTGCCCAACGATAGCAAAGGTCAGCGCCACGTGTCCCCATAAACGTGCAGTCACCTGTCACACAGGTACCACTGGTCACTGTTCAGATTTCCTTCCTGGGCGTTTAGAATCCCCAAACAAGAATAGGCATATGCATAAGCCCTAAATGAGATTATCGAACCTCATTGAAATATTGCACTTCTTCAACACACTGTTTCCTCTTAGTCCATCAGCCTCATAGAAAGGGGAAACCCATCCAGAAGCTTGGAGAACGTGTGTCGCTGGGCTTGCCAACAACAAAAGTCTGATCCGAACCACCCCGAACACCATGATCATGCAATTTTCTTAACCAGGCAAGACTTCGGACCTGCTGGAATGCAAGGTATTTCTATTAATGTGCAGAAGAAAAACTTAAGGGCATGACTTTCCAAAAATAATCCTAAATCCAGGAGTCTGTTCAAATGTTCAGCTCCCTTCTATCCTTTTCCACCATGCATCAGCCAGGCACACACTGTCTTTCTATTGCTTCCAGTGACTTCTGTGGAATTCACGATGTTAAATGCCACTTAAATGGTATAATAAATTATACTTGCCTTTAAAATAATGACTGTGCATTTGGGGTGTGGAGGGGATCCTGTCAAATGCGACGTGATTTCCACTAACCGCTTGGGAAGGGAACGGAGATGCCATGAGAAATGATTGCTGCCAAAGAGCTTTCTTCCAAAGTCAGCTTACATTTATCTAATAAATTCCGACGTAGACTTTGGAAAAAAGTAGACGGATGAGTTTCTTTTCAACACTGATGGAATTTCTGGCTCTTTTTATCAGTACCATCGTAGGAAGGACCATTCACTAAAAACTGAAAGACGGAGCTTTGTTGGTGGGCAGAACAGAATGGTAACCCCAGGCAGTTCCTTCTCTTAGGGACAGAGAAAACACAGACCCAATGAATCTTTTTAGAGAGCATTACCTGTGTGTGGCTTTCCCAAGAGAATGTGGCCTAATGCTAGCAGCGAAATAATACTGCCTCTGTTTCCTGAAAAGCTTTTTTTTTCTTCCCCCCCCTAGGCAAATGTCCAGTAGTAGCTCTTAATGGGCTTTCTCATAAAATGAAAATAAACGTAATTGTTATTCTCTACAGGATATGCTCCGGTCACAGGCATGTGTCATCCAGTGAGAAGTTGTACCCTGAATCATGAGGATGGTTTTTCATCTGCTTTTGTAGTAGCCCATGAGACTGGCCATGTGTAAGTCACTGTTGACAGCTATAAAGCGAAAAAAAAGGTCTTTTCTTTCCCGCTTCTCTCAGTATTGTTCACACTTTGGGCAGAGTACATGCCAGCATGTAACTCTCGTTCCTTGCCAAGTGTGAGGAGCTGAAAACAGGGAAGAGGTCATGTGCTGAAACTAAATAAGTGACTCTGGCTGGCGGAGACCCCCCCCCCCCCGCCCGCGCTTTTCACAGCGACGGGACGAGGAAGACATTTCTGTCCATTTGTTCTCTATTTCACAGTCTCTGGGACTCCTCCGCCAAAGCCACATTAATTTCAAAACGCACAGTCCCCTGAACGGGTTTCCAAGAGTGAAATCAAGCACCATCCATGGCCCCTCTGGTTCTCACCCGTGAGGTCTCACTTCCGTTGCAGGCTGGGAATGGAGCACGACGGACAAGGCAACAGGTGCGGCGATGAGACCGCTATGGGGAGCGTCATGGCTCCCTTGGTGCAGGCCGCGTTTCATCGCTACCACTGGTCCCGGTGCAGCGGCCAAGAGCTGAAGAGATACATCCAGTAGGTCCCCTTCTGTGTGTCCCCAGAGTGTTTCTGTCGTAGCCTAAGAGATACATCCAGTAGGTCCCCTTCTGTGTGTCCCCAGAGTGTTTCTGTCGTAGCCTAACACAGACATGAAACTGACAGTTAGGATTTGACCTTAACCAAACTCCCAGTGAATGAGAATGGTCACTCATGATAAACATTTTCTTAGGACTCAGAGCTTTTTGGCACCATAATCCCATAATGTAATCACAGTATTTTAAGCCATAAGCCTAGAATTTAAGAGGATTTTTAACTCTGGTCTCCTTTTAGTAAATCTATGGTGGTCAAACTTGAGTTAGGGACTAAGAGAGCGAGGACGGTCATGTGGCGCCCGCAGAGAGTGCCACATATGCCCTGTAGGGTGGGGGCTGGGATCTGTGCCATCCCACCACGGGGGGGGTCCCCTGGGGGCCATGAATAAGGCTGTCACAATTCTACTGTATTCCTGAGTCATGTTTGGCTTCTTTTTTGGGATGAATAAGGATATGATGGGTCTTTTTCTGAATGGAAGTGAAACCAGAAACCTTAAAAGGTAGGACTCTGTGATCTTGCTGTATGACTGGATGAAACTCCAGAGTCTGTAACCTAAGCACAGTTTTTCATTAGGATGGGATTAAAAAAAAAAAAAATTAATGAGATGAAATGCTTTCCTTTTTACAGTTCCTACGACTGTCTCCTCGATGACCCTTTTGAACATGACTGGCCCAAACTCCCAGAACTTCCTGGAATCAACTACTCTATGGATGAACAATGTCGTTTTGACTTTGGGGTTGGTTATAAAATGTGCACTGCGGTACGTCACTCACAGTCAGTTGAGATTTTGCATCTTGAAATCTGTTTGCTTCACTCCTGCTTGGTGAGCTTCGTAGGCTCACGGGTCAAGCAGAAGACTATCTACCCATGATTTTGTGTTTGATGTGTCTCTGTGCGCTGAGGCTAAGAGCTTCAAATATATCACCCTGTTTAATCCTTGGGGCCGACTAGATGGGAATTGGTATATTTTAATTTTGTAGACGAAAAAACCAAGACTAAAGAGATTAAGCCCAACTTGCTCAAATCACGCATCTGGTAAACAGGGCAGCTCGACATCGAGCCTGAGATGGTCAGGCTCTAAGGCTTTATGCTCTGTCACTCCCTTAGTTTTTGTGACCTTCAGAGATGACGTCTAAGCCTTCAGTTGATTGTTTTTCACTAGTTTGTTGGCTGGATTTCATGTATCTGTGACCATAGGGAAGGGTCGTCATGGTATATTCCCACGTGAGAATCCTATGGTATGGCCGGAAGGTCAGGGATATGGGTTTTCTCCTGAGGCTTGGTGGGCGATCAGAACGTGGGTCTCATACTTACTAAGTATATGACTTTAAGCACTTTATTCAATCTCTCTTAGTTTCCTTGGGTATAAAAATGTGGATAATGATAGCATTTATCTCATAGATTTGGTATCAGGGTTCAACCTGATGCTGTAATTACAGCGCTGAGCCCAATGCAGGCACATGGTGATGGGGTCCGGGATAGCCCATCCCCCACGTGGCTGTGCACATTAGAGCTGTATCGCACCAAACTTCGATATCAAGCTTTAGTAGTTCAGAAGAAGAAAAGGAAGAAAGGAGGGGTTTTCATGTGTTGGAGCAAGCCTTACGTGTAAGAGCAGAGAAAGTAACTATCTCAAGGTACTGAGAAGAAGTTGATGTGCTGTTTGGAATCTTCTGTGTGGGGCTATCTCCAGCCATTCGGTCGGTGTGTAAGGGACAGGCTGTCAGTCCTTTATTGCCTGCGTCAGTGCTTTAAGACCTGAGAATTCTAAAGCTTTGCCCCAATGTCACGGAAAAGTACAATTTCTAGATTAAGTAATAGGAATTAGAACAACAACAATAAAAGAAAAAACAAAAAACCCAGGTCCAAAATGAGTACAATTAAAAAATAATAATAATAAAAGTTCTGTCCATGAGGCTGTATATGGGTAGTAAGTACAGTGAAAAATCAACACGTGAATAAACCAGCGTTTGATTTTTTTCAAATCTAGAGAATGGTAAGACATTTTTAGTTACAAAGACATCAGACAAGTGAAGACCATACACAAATATGTGGCTTACACATCCATTTGGATATTATAATGTGGTGTTTTAGGAAAACAAAAAGAATTCTCATGTGTAAGAGTGCTGCAATTCTAGTCTGGCTGGTATTATCTCACTTATAAGCATAACTAATGCCTTACTTATAACTCAGATTCTCAGTCATGGATTGTTTTGAGTATTAAATATATGGAAAATATGTTCTCAACTACATGAATGCATTATGAGGTTTTGTTATACCTAGAACACCTCATCTCACATAGCAAGCCTTATAAATATTTTCTACTTCTAGTCAGCTCAGTATTATTTACAATCTAACTAGTTCATAACTAGTTATTTATAATCAGACTAGTCAGCTTAGTATTATTTACAATACAATTATTTACAAGAGAAGCTGTTTTAATAACTTGAGAGCTTCAAAACTATCTTAATAAGTTTTCACATTTAAAATGGTATAATATTTACAGATTCTTTAAAATTCCCATACTACCTATTTGAAAACCATGAAACAGAAATGGTATACAGAAATGTTGAAGACAACCGGAGAATCGCTAATTATTATTTATCATTGATAATTTAGAAAAGAAGAATACAAGTATCCTTTCCTTGGAATTAATTTGGAATTAATACTTGGGCAGGATTTTTTTTTCTTATCATGCTACAGCTGTTACTACTAATTTAAAATTAAAATACCCAAGGGACATGACATGAAGAAAGTGTCCACAAGGTGCCGTCGGACACAGGTTGGTAGGACATGCCATCTCTCTTTCATTGAGATCCTGCTTCTCTCTCTTCCAGTTCCGAACATTTGACCCATGTAAACAACTGTGGTGTAGCCATCCCGATAACCCCTACTTCTGTAAGACAAAAAAGGGACCCCCACTTGATGGGACCGAATGTGCTACGGGAAAAGTAAGTATATCTATTTATACAGTGAAGATTTGAGATAGGTTTCCTCATAAGTGTCTTTAGAAGCCTGGAAAATTAGGACCCTGGCTGTCATCATTCTTGTACCAACCACGGTGTCTAGGATTTCATTACAGTAACGCACCAGCATTGTTTCCTAGGGCTTCCATGGCAAATTACCACAATCTTGGTGGCTGAAAACCACAGAAAGGATATTTTCTCATAGTTCCAGGAGCCAGAAGTCCAAAATCAGTTTCACTGAGCCAAATTCGATGTGGGGACTGGGCCATTCTGTCTCCAGAGGCTCGAGGGGAGGATCTGTTCCTGCGTCTTCCAGCGTCTGGGGGCTGCCCACATTCCTTGACTTGTGACTGCATCATTCCGGTCTCTGCTTCCGTGGCCACATGGTTTCCTTCTCTTCTGTGTGCAGATTTCCCTCTGCCCCTCTCTTCTAAGAACACATGTGCTATGCTGGCAGTGAGGGCCTGCCTGCGTAATTCAGGATAACCTCTCCAGCTCAACATCCTTAACCAAATCCCATCTGCAAAGAGCGTTTTCCAGATATGGGCGTTTACAGACTTGGGGGATTAGGACATCTTTGAGACCACCGTTCAGCTACTCCTGATAGAATAGGAAGCAACAGCTCAGGGGAGTATCTGGGCCCCTACTGATGGGATTTGATTTACTTGCTGGCATCCCACTCCTTGTGAAAGTTGTCCAGAAATAAAGTATCATGTGAATTTATACAGAGGATTTGGCCTTGCTCCTTGGGGAAAGATGCCCAGAGGTTTTAAATCTCGAATTGTGTAGTCAAGATTGAATGCTCAGAAACTGGCCAGGGGCCAGGCTACACTACTCATAAGGGGAAAGATCACCAAACCCAAAACAAAGCCATGTTAAGAACTCAAGTTGAAGAGCCTTGACTAGTTTGGAAATAAGATATTGTAGAAAGGACCAAAAGCTGGCAAGGAAAATTTATATAGCTTTAAATTCTTTTAAAGCCATTTAAAGCTCTATTTGTGTGTGAACTGTATTTGCTCTGATGATGCTAATAATAATAACAGTAAATAAATCTGCCATTATTGGTGTTTAAACTTTGTTAGGTATTATGCTAAACAGATTACAGAAAGTGTGTTGCTTTGGAAAAATTCAGTGTTACAAACTTCTGACTGAAAAAAAAAAAAACAAGAGCGACAATGAATTGATTCATTTTTTGCTTTATGAAATCTGTATCCTGTAAATCAACTCTGAACATCCAACTTCTCTAAACATATTTGTGTTATATTTGAATTTACCAAATTTGAGTTTTAAGAAACATTTTTATTGTAGGTAGGACCAAAAAAGCAAGTCAGAATGTTGAGCGGAACTGCTACTTGTTGAGCACCCGCCGTATGCTGGGTACCGTAAGCCAGGTGTCCCTGTAGTAACCGCCCTGCAGAGTTCCCACTAACTTGCTGGTCCGTTGGTCTCATCCTCTGCACGATCATTTCTGGGCCCTGATATTCTTCATCTAAAATGTAAAGATAACAAGTGCCCTATCTCTCAGCATCACTGTGAATGAAAATTTTGAAATATATCTAAGTGTTTTGAACACTGTGCATGTTTTAGATAAGTTAAATCATTCCAGAGGACGATGTTACACTTAAAAAGACCCTGATGATCTAGTTAATGAGGGATAAAGGGTAGAGCCATGCCTACTATGCAAGTTAGGTCCACAGATCATTCTTACTGGTTTTGTTTGATTAGTCATTTAAGAATTTGTCTGCATGAGTGAATTTGTTTTTCATTTTATACTTAAAAGTGCAAGTCTAAATTGTCCTAGTTAGGGTACCTTATAGTTTTAATTGTGCTAGGCTAATTTTAAATGCATTTTTACCTGCGGGGAGAGAAGGAAGAAAGGCCTTTCACTGGTGTAGTTGTATAATAATTTGAGCGTTAGCTTATGCCTGATTCTCATACTTGCCTTTTGTCATCTTCCCAAGTGGTGCTATAAGGGCCACTGCATGTGGAAAAATGCTAATCAACAAAAACAAGATGGCAACTGGGGATCTTGGACCAAATTTGGCTCTTGTTCCCGGACGTGCGGAATCGGGGTCCATTTCAGAACGCGCCAGTGTAATAATCCCGCGTGAGTAAACTCCTGTGATTCAGTTATTTTTGGAGAGATGAGAAAATGCTCCGGTAGTATGTTATCAGTATTCTGCTTCATGAAGTACATGTCAAATACCAAACATGAACACCAGGGGTTTAAGTGTCTGTTTTGGGTAAATCTCTATTCATCAATCCCGTAAAGCGTCGTCACTGGCGAAGACGAGGCTCCAGTGAAAATTCGAGATCTGGGAAGCATTGCCGTGTAGAAGTCCTCAGGAGCTAGGCAGGGAAGCTCTGTCCCTGTGCTGGGCCCCGAGGCTGGAGGGCCACTGCAGAAGCCCCGGTGTCAGCTGGTCAACCTGGGAGCAGCTCCAGCCAGGGGCTCACCCCCTCCAGGGTTAGGAGAGCAACACAGCTGAGCAGGACCACAGAAGGATGGCGAAAGAACCCCGAGGCACTGGGGGAACAGCTCCATAGCCCCCCCCCCCCCCCCGTCAGACTAAATACAACAAGTCCCTCTCGTGTGCTCAGCAAACCTGAGGGCCTTCTTTCTGGTCTAGGGTTTACCAAGTAAGAAAAGTGCTTTCTTCAGCCTCTGGCAGCAGGATGGCTCTGGGAAAGTTTCTCATCAAGTATATCGAATGTCCCATAGCTGTTTTCACGGGAAGAGATGCCGGTAGTAGTAGTGGAAGTAACAAAAACAAAGAAAATTATAGTAAGAGTGGCTCAGGTTTGCTATGAGCCCTGCTCTGTCGCAAGTATGTTCCATGTGTTCCCTTGGGAAGTCCTCTCCATTGTTCTGTAAGGAAGGTGGGATTATTTTCCACATTCTGTGTAGGAGAAAGCTAAGACGTAGAGCTGTGATCAAATTTCTTTGGGTTCCATGGTATTATGCATGGGAGGAGATATAATTTTCCTCGGTCCGTATATATAAGTTTTTAAAAATTTCTTTCTATACTTTCACTGTGCATTCAAAATATACTGTTGGAAATGCTGATTTAAGCTGAGTTTTTGGTCCCCGTCTCCCCACCCTACCCCAGACACGCACACAGGGAGAGGATGGTGCTTTTGGAAAGGGATGAAAATTGGGAAGAGTGAGTTCATTCCCTTGGTGCCCACAGCTCAGCCGCTCTGGCTTTCTGCCTTCGAGCGCTGTGTCTGCAAGCTGCAACTGCTGGCCCAGAGCCAAGGGGCCTTTTTCAATGTTGTCTTTTCTTTTAGGCCCATCAATGGTGGTCAGGATTGTCCTGGTGTTAATTTTGAGTACCAGCTTTGTAATACAGAAGAATGCCCAAAACACTTTGAGGACTTCAGAGCACAGCAGTGCCAGCAGCGTAACTCGCACTTCGAATACCAGAATACCAAACACCACTGGTTACCATACGAGCATCCGGACTGTGAGTAGACGCTCGCTGTCTTTCCTGCTGTGTGGATGGGGTCTCCGCGTTTGTAAGCCTTGTCAACACCGATCCCTTGGACTCTGGGGCCTTACTCGGTAAATTAGAAAACTCGGTGTTTATAGGGGTAAGTCCTGCTGGTTTTCCAAGAGCGAGGCTCCTATAGTGCTTCCCCTAGAGAGGTGAGGACTGTGGGCTAGTTCCCGGCCAACAGCATTCCCACCGTCACTGCAGAAAACACCCGTGGAAAGCAGCCCATAGGAGACATGTTGCATTTCCTTGTTTGACTGGCATCTTTCTACTAGGAAACCCTCTTGAATTTTGTGATCTTTCCTTTTCGAAGAACTAGAGAAAAAACACTCTTCTTTTACAGTCAAGTCAGAAACGAGAAGATCATGACTTGAGAACTAAAGGCACATCATAACCTTTTACTTTTGTACCGTATCCTAGTTATTAAAAAGACACTTGGGGATTCCCTTTTAGTGTTTCACTTTATCCCTCTGAAGTTTTGCTTAAGTGTGTTCAGATGGGGACACCTCACCATGCTTCATAATTGTGTGGCTGAAACAAGATGGCTACATGATTACCATATGACACAATACACTGCTGAGTTCAGTTTAAAAGCTGTTTTAAAGAAAAGATGCATCCACCTAAGAATTCCAAGTTGTAATGGATCGAGAAGAAATGCATTATTTTTTATTGGTTTCATGGAAGCAAGTCGCATAAATTATATTACATTTAACTAATGAGATCCTACGTGAGGCATAAACCATACTCGGTCATTGGTTCCAACAAAGGAGAAACCCTTTTAATTCTCTAAGTGTCACTGAAATGAAATTGGTTCTAATTAAAATTTATTGAAGAACTGTGGTCAAATCCAGGGTTGACGTCAAACCTGGTGTGCCTGGGACAGTCCCGGTCATTCCTATGCAGTTCTTAAATTCAGCCATTTTTCGCTCTCAGAAGTTTCACAGTTTGGATCAGCCGTGTGCCAAATATGTATCCTTTTCTGCTATTCTTTCTTTAATTTATTCATACAGTGTTTTGTTTTGGGGAAACCATGCAGAAACTCCGTATTTTACAAATAAAATCACTGTAGTGTGCAAATATGCCACTTTCTGTACGAAGTCGATTGAATGCTCCGTCTTTTGCAGCCAAGAAAAGATGCCACCTTTACTGCCAATCCAGAGAGACGGGAGATGTGGTGTACATGAAACAGCTGGTGCATGACGGGACACACTGTTCTTACAAAGATCCGTACAGCATATGTGTGCGGGGAGAGTGTGTGGTGAGTCGGCCCGCCTTCCCCGGAAGCTTCCAGTGCTCTCGTGCAGTTCTGCTTTGACTGTCGCTCATCTGCATGTTTTCGAAAGATGGTAACCCTGTCTTATCTGTAAAATCTGTAGAATCTAGGACGAGCTGAGGAGGCCTAAACTAACTGTGGGAGAAATTTCACTTTTCATAACGATGTTTGGCCGTTGGCAGAATCGAGATGTCAATACATCATTTTCCCCCCTCTTCCAGCCTCGTGCCTTTCTAAGTTACTCCGATCCCTCCGGTTGGGGATTCAATGGCTCAGGATGGACAGGGCCTTTTTTGCTTTGAGTATTTTACTAGTGGTCATCTACTTTTACACTACAGAGCTTTTTTCGAAAACGCAATGCTATATGTATTGTATCTTTTATTTTAAAAAGTAATAGACATTCTCTCTCTCGTGCCCTCTCATTCTCTCTTACTTTCCAATTGATTCTAATCTTAAACACTGAATTCCCACTCAGAACAAAAGAGGCAAAGATGCAAAAAGTGGGTTTTGCCCCATTGAGACTCTTTTTTTAAAAAACTGCGGTTGACTTTCTTGTTCTTGTTCCCAAGTTGAACCGATATGAAATCAGGATTATTAGCCGAACACGTTAGTCCTGTCTGTTTCTTCTTCATTTCCGCACAACCGAAGTGTTGTAGGAATGAATCTCAAGGATGCAGAGACCTCACGTTTGAAATGAATTTCCCCAGAAAGTAGAATCTGACTGTTGTCCATCTCTTACCCTCCCACAGTATCTGGTACATCCAACATGTGGTCGTCATTGTCTCTCCGCATTTTCATTCCAAACTTCTGAGTGCGGTGGCTTATCACATTCCCCGACCCCACACTGACTTCCGTGAAGGGGCCTGTTCCCAGTTCAGAAAACCTTCAGTGGTTCCCTATTAAGTGCATGTGAAAACATAAACTCTGCCTGATATTCAGGGCCTTTCGTGGCCCGTGCTTTGCAAATCTTTCACTGTTCTTCCCTTCTCATACAGCACTAACTTTCCATTGGCTTAAACATGGCGTCAGTATTGCTCTCTGAACCCACTTTCCGTGAGCGTACAATTTCCATGGCTCTGTTTTTATCCCTCTGTCTTCTTGAAATGCCTTTCGACAGGGCCCTGTGAAAACCACCAACACTTGGTCAAGTCTTTTTGTTGGTTGGTTGGTTGGTTGGATTTTAGTTTCAGAGATAGTTTAGTGATCCATCAGTCTTATACAATACCTAGTGCCCTCATGTGCCCTCCTCAGTGCCCATCACCCAGTCACCTCATCCTTCAACCGCCTTCCCTCCAGCAACCCTCAGTTTGTTTCCTGTGATTAAGAGTCTCTTATGGTTTGTCTCCCTCTCTGATTTCGTCTTATTTCATTTTTTGTAAAGTTTCGTTTTGCATCCCTAGACAGCTTGTAAATCTTATGCTAATGCCCATCTCATCCTTTTATTAGTCACCTTTCCAAATAAGAGAACAACGAGGGAAAAATACCATCTTACTTTTTGTCTTCTCAGCATCAACAATAATATCTGTACTTAATAGAGGTTTGATGGGTCATGACTGTGTGTTGGGGTAAATATTTCATTAGACTGGGGGTTTTATCTGACAGTAGATTTTAACCTAGAGTACATGTCACTTGACTTCATAGTAGTTCTTCAAAAAGATTGAGGCATTAAAAATCAGAGCTAGAGGGCACCTGGGTGGCTCAGTGGGTTAAATCCTCTGCCTTCAGCTCAGGTCATGATCTCAGGGGTCCTGGGATCGAGCCCCGCATCAGGCTCTCTGCTCTGCAGGGAGCCTGCTTCCTCCTCTCTCTCTCTCTGCCTGCCTCTCTGCCTACTTGTGGTCTCTGTCTGTCAAATAAATAAATAAAGTCTTAAAAAAAAAAATCAGAGCTAAAGTCAAGGTTTGGTCAGACTGCGTTATTGTAGGCTCACGATAAAACAAATGGTTTGTCCTTGTCTAGGATGCTGACCTTCACTCGGCATATTAAAGTGAGTCACGTTTAACATCTCTTTCCAGAAAGTGGGCTGTGATAAAGAAATCGGTTCTACTAAGGTTGAGGATAAGTGCGGCGTCTGTGGAGGAGATAATTCTCATTGTCGAACCATAAAGGGAACATTCACCAGAACTCCCAAGAAGTTTGGTAAGATGAGGTCTCTCATGAATTTGGTATCTCCTTCTCTACGATTTGTACTTTTTGAAACATCTTTTAGGAATGTAGCATTTTCCCTAGAAACATGACAAAAAATTAGCTGCTGATTTATTTTTATTCAGATTACCTTTTCTTTTGTTTTCTTTTTTTTTTTTTTTAAGATTTTATTTATATATTTGGGAGTGAGAGGGAGAGCAAGGACAAGAGAAACAGAACGAGCATCAGCAGGGGGAGAGTCAGAGTGAGAGGGAGGAGCAGACTCCCTGGTCTTGAGGGAGAACGAAGCATACTCCCTACTGTTTCGGGAGCCCGACGCGGGTCCCCAGCATCATGACCTGAGCTGAAGGCAGACGCTTAACCGACTGAACCACCCAGACACCCCCAAATTACCTTTTAAGGAACTAAAAATCAAAAGAATAAAAATAAAAACATTTGGACTAAATTCATAATCCGTGGCATCCACGATGAAAAATTGTCTACTTAATTTAGATAAAGGTCAAATAAAATCAATATAAATTATAGTAGTTAGTTAGAATATGTGTTTTGTTTTGTTTCGTGTTTTTATTATTTATTTATTTTGTTTATTTGTTCCTTTGTTTTCTTTTCTTTCTTTCTTTCTTTCTTTTTGAGAGAGAGTGTGTGCAAGGGGGGAGGGACAGAGGGACAAGGAGAGAGAATCCCAGGCAGACTCCACACGCAGTGTGGAGCCCAATGTGGGGCTTGATCTGCCCACCCCTGAGATCATGACCTGAGCAGAAATCAAGGGTTGGACACTAAACCGACGGAGCCACCTGAGCACCCTTATTCTGTGCTTTTAATAAAACACATTAGGCATAATTATTAGAATTGAGGGTTATTTTGAAATTTCTGTTCACATAAATTGTTGATCAGAACTTTAAAAAAAATCACAAAATTTTAAACACAACTTTTAAAATATTGCATTAGCTATATTTCTTCTATTTTAAAGGCGAACAAGTGTATCCTAATTATCAATCTATAAATCTATATTCCATATTTCACATAATTTTAACAGTTTTATATTACACAAAATTAGGTACATAACCAAATACAACCCTGAGATATGATTGCTTGTGTGTGTGTGAATGTTACTGTTTATTTCAGAATCAATGACTTGGACTTAGGCATACAGTGAAGTTTGGAGGAAAAAAATACAAATAACATGTGAACTTATGAGTAATTTTATAATTATTTACCGAAATTTTCATCAAAGATTTGGATACAAACATTTATTATGGGACGATCTTTTTTTGTTTTTAACAGTTATGACTCAATTTAGTTTGTGACAAATATTACTCAGTTTATGGGGAAATTGTCTCTGGGAATTCATCATTTAAAGATAATTTGGTGTGGGACTTTTCTCGAGAAACTTCTCTTCCATCATCCCCACATAGTTGGCTTAGTCTCTGGTAGAATGATTAGGAAATTGAGACTCATTCATGCTTCATGACCCAATAACAAGATTAATTGATACTATTGATACTATTTTGTAATAAAGTACCCCCATTTCCAGCCATTATTTTAGAATGCTTCCATGATCAATACTGTAATCCCTAGGGATTTAAAAAAACCATATTTTGGCAAGATTCCACTTCAGTGTGTAAAAGTAACTTGTGATGTAATGTTTTTAACTGTAAGGAGTTTAATGAAGAAATAAATTGATCTTTTGACTGTTTCAAAATCCTCCCTGTCTGTTAGTGTTATGAAAAAACTGAAACTATAAAACTTTATCAAGTTTTTATTAATTGTAAAAAAAAAATTATCTTATATAATGAAAAGTTTATTATATGTCTAATTATAAATGTAAAATAAATTTAAGTACACAGCTTTATTATTCCAGTTGTATGTGTTAACTGAGCTACCCAACATTAAAGTCTTATTTTAATGAATAAAACAAAAGAATGATAAAATAAGACAAAACAAAAATAAAGATAAGAAATTGGTTACTTTGAGCGCATGGTCATGGCAGGGATTTTCTGTTTTTAGAAGAAGAGTAAGTATAAAAAAGCTAGTCTTCATCCAAATGGAATAATTCTCCCAATTCACTATACTCTCAATAGACCTCCGCTACCCCTGCGCAAGCTAACCGCACACAGACCAGTTCTGTTCTTTGATATACCGAATGAGGCAGACCTAGGTCACTCTGAAGCATTTTTTGTTACCAATGGTTTTGATATTCCCGTGCAATCATTTAATAGTTAAATGGTTAAAAAAAACAAACATTGCCATTTCTGGCTGATTATATTATTTTAAGAACGTACACAGACTTAAAATGACATGTTACTGTTTTGGTGGAATACCGTGTAATTTTCTTCATTTTAGTGTGAAGCAATTAAGAGCGCTTTCTCTATGGCAGCTCTAGTCTTCTTTTTGGTATAAAATCATTCATAGTATTCTAGTTCCATAAAATCATTCATAGTACTCTATTTCCAGAGTAAATTAATGTAAAGAAAAAGGTTTTTGCCGTTTATCATCTCCATTAATCATCCATTCTGTGGTATGAGGTCATGACGCATTTTTCAGGTACCTCAAAAATTAGACTAAACCTGTGAATCAAGTTCAGAAGAGAAGAAAGATTTCCTCAGTCCTAAAGACTCAGACTATTCAAAGATAATCAACCTAACACCCATTTTTTTGCACTGCTGTTGTCATCATAGTCACTCAATAGACTAATTAACATTTTCCAACAGGGAAACATTTAAGCAAGAGGTGCCATACAGAATTCAAGTTGCTGGAAAGTGAAATCTGCAAGTATTCAACTTCCAATCACCTTTCTCATTTCTCATTCATTCTTAGTCTTCGTTTCATTGGCTATTAACTATTAACTATAGTAGCTAACTATTGAAAATGCCTTTTGATCTTCAACACATAAAATTACAGGATTATTTGCTCTCTTACCGAATAGACTCTCTATAGCTTATAGTACAGTCAATGAAATGGCAAGACTTTGGTAAACATGAAACTTTCACTAATTAAAAACATTCTATTTAAGGGAAGACAAGAGGCGCCTTCACTTTACCCAAAGGAGCTCGTAATGTTTCTCTTGCTGAAACAAGGGAAGCTAAAACTGTACTGGGTAAGTTGTAGGAAACTGCAGAAAGACGGGCATCCATAATGGCTTCAAGCTGTTTTACTGTGCGTGGTCGGCAACGAAACACGCTATGTCTAACCGTTGCACACTCAGAACAAACATGCTATGGTTCACGGACGCGACTTGACCCCGACTCAGGTACTGAAAACCCTGACCCCCAAATGACTGTGCCGTTGAGTTAAGACAGTAATAAATATTGTGGAGAAGTTGAGTCAATCTACCCACGCGTGGATATTTATTGTCCATATAGAAATGACAACCATACTTCTTTGTGATAACATCAGCAGTTGTGTATTTATAATGGAATTCCTGTCACACTCATCCTGAATTGGATGTTTCCTAGGTAAGGTGTCTACTGCATCACCTCCCTCTAATAATTCAGACTTCCTGGATAAAACATCTTGATTTCTACTTGTCCTATTGTTGATTTATAGTTCAGATCTTAATTCTAAGTGATCTTAAGATAATTTTTAGGACGTGTGACAATACTAAGATTTGTTTAACATTGCCTGTAATAGGATTGATACAAGATTATAAAACCCAAGGCAATCTATTAAGCATATTGATTTCATGATTTCTGGATTAGAAGATTGAGTTTAGGGCACATTTTTAAGGCAGGGAATGACATAACTTGTGGACCTGTTCCAGCTGAATGGTTTGGTCAAATCTAAAAAATGTATTTTCAACCTTTCCCATAATAAAACTTGTTCAAGGCTTTAAAATTAATGGCTGAGCATAAGAAAAATGAAAGCCACTCACTGATCTTCCTTATGAAATTTCTTTAGAACAAAGCAGGCTTTAAATGTGAAGATATTTCATTAATTAGAAGTTTAGCTATCTGTGCTTGCCCTAAACCTTTTAAAATAATATGTAGACAGATAAAATATCTCAAGAAGTTCTCCAACTAAGTACACTAAACACTGGCCCCACTTCAAAAGGGTGGTTTAGAAAACTAAAATAGTTTGATGCACAAACTGGACACGTTACTGTGTTGTACTACGTACACCTGAAACTAATGTAACATTCTGTGTGTCAAATTGAATAAATAAATAAATAACTTAATTTAACAGCAACGACTGAATAAATTGAATAAATTGAATAAACTAATAAATACTCAAATTGAATGAATGAATGAATTAATTAATTAGCAGCGACGATGACAACAGAAAACTATGACGACAACAACAACAGAAAACCAAAACTCACAGGGGGAGACAGGAAAGTATAATATGTGCCTGAATTGTTGACACAGTTCATGGTTCAATACAAGATAAGTATAACTGATAGGTTAGAAACAAGATTAACCCCTCCCCACTTAATAAAAAAAATAAAATAAAATAAAATAACGTCTCCTCTAATCTCATTCCAGTTGTCACAAAAACTACCAAAGCTTTGAAGTTCATTTCTGAAACTGCTTTGAGTTTATGGATGTCCTCTTCTGCATGCAGGAGCAGTAAGAATTTCATGCTCGACTAACCATGGTTGTTGCTTTTGTTTTCTTCTTTGCTTTCTCCAATATTTACTACACATGCAAAGGGTACCTTAAGATGTTTGATATACCCCCTGGTGCTAGACATGTGTTAATCCAAGAAGACGAGGCTTCTCCTCATATTCTTGGTAAGTGTTTCTGTCTGCTGGCTTTGCTGTAACATGCACTTAGAGAAATGTCAAAGATACCACAAATAGAGAGCGATACATATGTAGATGTATGTGTATCTGTATGTATACATATCTGTATACATAGATACGCAAGATTCAGAATTACATGAAAATGCATTACTGGTTTTCAATGGTCATTTCTCCCCACTCTTCTTTCTTTAAAACAAAAAATATTCAAAAACAGAGCTTTAATTTTTGGTGAAATCTGGGTTGGTTCATTATTTATATGAAGAAAAGGTTTGTTACGCATTTTTGCTCTGTATGGGGGATGAGAAGAAGGAATATGTTAATAAAATGCACTAAATTAAGGAAGAATATCAGAAAAATTTGCCATAGTTATGTTGGCAAATTAGTTCTGATATTTGGTTGATGCTGTACCATATGCCTGTCCTTACTTTATTGCATTTTAAGTTCTTGTACTGAAAAGCCAGTGTCTGTGACGCGTCCAGGTCCTGCCTGGCACCGGCAGATCCATTTGCATGGCTGTTTACAATTCTTTCCCTCCTTCACGAGAGGATCGGATAAAAACGTCATTCTAAAGGGTTTTTTTTCCAAAGTGTATGTGCAAATGTAAACATGACCTCCACATATTCTCTGACCTATTAAAGCATGAAGAATCTCGCTGAAATGAAAGTATCATCTGTCAACCCGATGAAAATTTGTCTCATTTCTTTTATTTTAAATGTGTGACTTTAAAAAATGAACTGTTTTATGGTATTTCATAGAACTGTTTTTTAATATCTACTTTGAATTCACTACTAGATCCCTTAACAATCTAGCAGTCAGATATAGTTCTTTTCCCAGTAATTCATATTCCTTATTTTTTTGTCCTAGAACTGAAATTATTATCCTTGGAAACATTAGATAGTTTCAAAAAGCTCAAGAGGAATAAATGTATTTAACTAAAATTGCTCATGTTATCTACACATTTTCAGGAATGGTAATAACATGAAATT
Source organism: Mustela nigripes (assembly GCF_022355385.1). Classification (NCBI taxonomy): domain Eukaryota; kingdom Metazoa; phylum Chordata; class Mammalia; order Carnivora; family Mustelidae; genus Mustela; species Mustela nigripes. Next base: position 260,574,651 of record NC_081557.1, on the reverse strand, counting down.
TTATTTTCTAATTTATTATATGCTGGTAAATACCCTGAGACTTTAAAATTCTATTGGTCATGTTTTGTCCATTAGAGAAAGCATCTTTAAATAATATATAGTAGATAATAATGCATTAAGAACTCTATCACAGTAAACCACCTTTTCTAGCCATATAAGTAGAGACGTGGCCTTGGAATTTCATAGACATAAGAATTAATTGTTTGTTGCTCTAAAAATTAGTTCAATATTTTGGATACCTATCGATACTTTTACTAACTAGAAAGAGATAGCACCCTAAAGTAAAAATGCCATTATGTTATGTGCTGTCCTAGCATAAATGATTTGTGTTAATGATCATAGAGGTATCCGTAATTTTCAAAATATTCCCAGCTTTCTGAGGAAATATACAGGAGTAAATAAGAAACTGGTAACATCTTTAACAGTCCTTTCAAATGGGAATATTTGTTCATTTTTATCTCCTTTATTTAACCACCTTGCTATTGTTTTTGACTAGTTACGAGTACTGCTTGAGGATTTTGAATGCTGAATGAAGGGAATTCGAGTCCTATCAGAACTAACTCATTTTCATTGCCTTGATGCTAATAAACAGTCTTTCATTTATAGAAAGGGGTAGACTTGCTGTGGGTCATCAAACCTGTAATATGATGAAATAAAATGTATGCCGGTTACCCATTTTTCTCCTTTTAGCTATTAAGAACCAGGCTACAGGCCACTATATTTTAAATGGCAAAGGGGAGGAAGCCAAGTCGCGAACCTTCATCGATCTGGGCGTGGAATGGGTCTATAACATTGAAGATGACATTGAAACTCTTCACACAGATGGACCTTTACACGATCCAGTTATCGTTCTGGTATGTGGTATTACAGGCTTACTATGTGGTTGGTTTAGTTTATAATTTTATAATTAATTTATCTGAAAACACTTTACCTCGAACATTGAATCTTTAGTTGTTTTTTAAAATTCCATTTACCTGCCGCTGTCTATTCTTTGTACAACTTTGTCATATATTTTATTATATGTACATTATAAACTCAATAACATAGTATTATGATCCCTAACTGCTAGTAATCCATTATCTTTTAGAGACAAAAGATGAGTAGATTTTTATATTTACGCACATATTTACCAGTTCTGAGGCTCTTCCTTCTTCCCTGTAAATCGGACTTTCCATGTAGTAGCATTTGCCTTCGACATAAAGAACATCCCTTTGCATTTCTTGTGGCGTGGGTGTGCGTCTTAGCAAAGAATTCCCTCAACTTCCAATGATCATAGTATTTCACCCTCGTTCTTAGGAGATGTCTTCAGAAGATATAAACATTTTGGTAACTAGTGCTCTGTGTGTGTGTGTGTGTGTGTGTGTGTGTGTGTGTGTTAGCACTTCAAAGTGGTTTTCACGCTGTTACCGGGGAATTGAAGGAATGGCAGGGCGGATGTGTGAAGTAGCTGTGACCACAAGATGGCAGTAGTGGGCACCGGCTTTATCGCCACCTTCACGCCTTTGCAGGTCTGGCCACCAGTCAGGAGAGAAGCAAGCAGAAGGAACTCCTGGGAGAGAAGGGATGGGAGAGGGGGCCTTTGGGGTTAGGTGATGTCCAGCAGCTGCACAGTGCGGATCTCTACTCTGGGAGCTCCGAAGAGCAGCGGTAGCTTGGGATCCTTACAGCCATCGTGTCCTTTATCCTTAGCAGGTGCCCAGTGCAGTTTCATCTGGTTCCAACTGGCTAAAAATACACCTGTTTGGGCTACATGGAAAAGAACTGGGTATATAAAAATTTGAGTTTGGTGCTAGCAGGCTTCTGCACTAAAGGCTCTCAGCCTGCTGTGAAGAAACACAAGAGGGGCCAGCATACCCGAGCTGTCTTCTGACCCTGTTTGACTCTGTTTGCTAACGCAGCCCCTCCACAGCCCATTGTTGATGATGAGAAGTCCGCGTCCTTCCTATGGCTGCTCTGCCTGTGATGGATCCGTTTTCCCTGGCTGCTCTGGAAAGATTTTCTCTTTAGCTTTTTGTTTCGTTTCATTGTTTGTTCAGCGGTTTGACCGTGATACGCTTAGTTTGTGGTGTTCTTTGTATCTGGCTTGGGGTTCATCAAGCATCCTGGTGATCTGAGTCGATGTGTTTTTTGGGGGTTTTGTTTTTTGTTTTTTTTGTTTTTACCAAATTTGGGCTGAGTTTTTCATTGTGTACCAAGTGCATTTTTCCCCCACCTCTCACTCCCAGGGCTCATTTACACGTATCTAATCCAGTTGAAATTGTTCCACGTGTCTCCTGGGCTTTGTCCATCCTCTGTAATCACTTTTTCTGTTTGGATCATTGCTATGGAGTTATGTTCAAGTTCACTGTGTCTTATGTGGTCTCCAAACTGCTGTTGAGCCCATCCGGTTAATTTTTCACATCAGATGGTGTTCTTTTCTTTCCTAGAATTTCCATGTGGCCCTTTTAAAACAAAAATTGCAAAATATCATTTCCCTTCCTATGCTGCGATTTCCATATATTTCACCATTATGTCTAATGTTTCCTTTAAGTCCTGTGTCTGTCTTCTTGTTGTCTACTTCTGTGGGTGCTTTTTTTCCTGGATTATGAGTCACATTTTCCTGCTTCTTCCAATTTTTTTAAGTGTATACTGGACATTATAGTTGGTAAGGTGTAGGGCATTTGGTTTATGTCACCTTCTTTACAGGCTATGGGGCTTTTTACAGGCTGTCATTTCCTCCTGATCTTTGAAGCCTAATTTATCCTTTGTTGGGGCTGATCTGTTTCACTTTTGTCGTTATGCTTACGGGATGGCCTTTCTGACGCTTTAGCTAACACTCAATCTGAAGTGTTAGCGAGGCCGTTTCATCTGGCTAGATAAGAACCCCTGTGTCCCTAGTGCTACCTGACCTCGGGTGTCTCTGTCCTGCTCCCAGTCCCACAGTAGCCACTCTCTGTGGACAGTGTGGTGACTCAGCCTCGGCATGCACAGAACAGCCTTCCGTCTAGGACGTGCGCTGCTTTGGGCCACCCCTCCGTGCAGCCGTTTCTTCTTTAGGGCCCTCCCTGCAAGTTCCACTTGCCATGTCCTCAGCAACCTGAGACCGCCGTCTTGGTAGGGACTCCTGCTCCCTGGGCAGAGCCCAGAGCCTGACCCTGGCAGGAAGCCAGAACCTGGCCTATTTCTCTTCTCACAGGGACCACTGCCCTTCACTGTATGACTCACGGGGCTCATGGATAAAAGCCGAAGACATCTACCTGGTTTGAAAAATATTGTTGGATTCTGTATGCAACTTATCAGATTTTCTATGAAAAATGTTATACTAATTTAAAACCAGATATCCCCACTCAATTCCAAGGACGTTTTTTCTTTCTTTGAAAATTGTTTGGTGAAGTGTCTGTCCAAATCTTTTGCCCATTGTTAAAGTGAGTTGTTTTATCTTTTTTTGTTATATTTTAAGAGATCTTTATATATACTTGAAATGTCCTTTATAAAATATAAGACTTGTCAAATATTTTCTTCTAGTCTATCATTTCTTTTTGTTCTCTTAATAGTGGCTTTCACAGAGCAAAATATTTTAACTCTCCTGAAGTCTAATTTATTAATTTTTTTCTTTAATGGATCAAGATTCTGATATGTGATATATACCACACACATATTTATTTATTTATTTATATGTTTATATATGCATATTTCTGCCCAATCCAATGTTAAAGCATTTTTTTATTTTTTTTACTAGAAGTTTTATATTTTACATTTTGAGTTGATTTTTATATAAATTTTGTATGATGGGATAGCTTCGTGCTTTTGCATATGGATGTCCATATTACCTATTGCTGCAAAACAAATGACTCTGAACCTGTTAGGTAAACACAAAGCAGCATTTATTATCTCATAGCCTCTGTGGGTCAGGCCACTGGGAGCTGCGGAAACGGCTAGCTGTGGCTCAGGGCATCTCATGAGGCCACCGTTGGCTCCAGCGGGGACATCTGCTTCCCTGCTCAGGCACAGAGCTGTTGGAAGGCCTCCGCAGACTGCTTCTCGGCTTTCCCACGTGGTGGCCGGTGTCTACATTCCTCACCACGTGAGCCTCTCCGGAGACTCCGTAAGTGTCCTTATCGCGTGACGGCTGACTTCCCCTGGAATGAGTGATCCAGGTGACAGAGTGTGGCCAAGACAGAGACCGTCTTCTGTAACCGAATATTGGGAGGAACAACCCATCCATGCTGCCGTTGTCTGTTTGCTGGAAGCAGGTCACTGAGTCCAGCCCACCCTGAAGGGGAGAGGAATTGAGCCCTCGTCCTTGAGAGGGAAAGTATTAAAGAGTTTGCGGACACATTTTTAAAGCCACCACAGTGACTTGCTCTGGTACCATTTGTTGAAAAAAAAAGGTCTTTTTTTCCATGAAGTGATCTTCTCACCTCTGTCAAAAATTAGTTGTTCATGTTTCTGTGGGTTTATTTCTGACTGTCGTTCTGTTTCATAGGTTATATAACTTTATAGCAAAAATATGCAATAATCAAAATTGAATTAAGTTTGGGTGGCTGGAGAAGAGAGGGTCCGTTTCACTCGTCTGATTACGCTGCGATCTTTCCCAGTGGCGCAGGCGTCTGGCCGCCAAGCCCGGCCGTTCACCGCCTGCTAGCCTCCCTCCGGGCTTCGTCCACCGGGAGCAGGGTGACCGCAGGGAACAAGAGAGCTAGAGACAGAAGGAGAGATTTGTAGCTAGGACGGCGGGGCTCTGGACAAGCAGGGCTCTATCACCATGGCCTTTCTTTTCCTCTCTAAAGGGCTGGAACCCCAGGCTGGGAGCCTGGGACCATGGCAGTACCCGTCTGCGGCTGGAAGCACTAGGCCTCTGGCGAGAGTCTAGGGCTCAGTGCTTGATTTGTAACGTTGCTTTAGAAACAAACACTAGGGGACAAACAGACACAAGAACCCAGATAACCAAATCCTTCATACTAGTGGGTTTAATATTACTCGATCTCTCAAACAATAGCCATTTCTAAAAGTTTAGTTTAAAATACTAGTAAATTGCACATACTTTTTTCCCTTCATGTAACTGATATAATCCTATAAGAGCTAGTGCAGGAAGGTTGATAAAAGCTTACTTAAAAAAAAAAAAAAAAAAAAGAGTACATTGCCATAAACAATATTACAGGACAAAAACAAACAAACAAACAAACCACCTGAGACTGTATTTGCAATGCTTATTACTATAAAAGAAGGATTAATGTCCTTATGTCATATTGCAGTCATTTATAAAAAAGATCTGTTTACCAATAAAAAAGAAGGCAGGATGAACCAGAAAACTAGTGACTAATAATAAACCAGGAAAATTAAACTTTACTGTTTATCAAATAAATAACAATTAAAATTAACAATTTTTTACCCATTCAATTAACAAAGATCAAAATTACATAGTATGTAGTGCCAAATGGGACACTTTCATATAATTTCATTATGAAAGTAATAATTGTTCTGAGTATTCTGAAGGGCCATTCATCAGTTTGTTCTAAGAATTATAAAAAGCACTTGTTCCATTTATAAGGAAAATCAGAAATCACAAAGCGGGGAACAAATTATGATCGATACTAGTATTTATTAACAAGTGAATGGCTAAATAATGCATACTACCTTTAGGATTAAGCATTGTACTGACACTGAAAAGTATGTTTTCAAAGAAGATTTACTGTCTTGGGAAATAGTACATGACTCATTAAGTGAAATAAGCAAAGCCAGAAAGTATGTACGAGTGTACACACACACACCACACACACACACCCCACAGGATGCAAATATCTTGAGGGTATACTGCAAAACAACAGAAGTGATTTTGGTTTTCTCTGATTTAGTAAAATCATGGTAATTTTTTATTTTCTTTGTGTTTTTCCATAATGTGTACATTTTCTAGAGGGAACATTACTGTTTTTGTCATCATGACAAAGCAGTTACTTTAAAGAATAATTTTCAAATGCAGAAAGGAGATATATAACTTAAGGAAATCCACAGTGAATTTCATTGGAAATTTATTATTTTTAGTATAAAATTTATTATTTTTTATATTTTTTATGGTCAAAGTTTTATATGTTTACATCTTTTGTTGTTGTTGTTGTTGTTAAACAGGGCATCCTTATAATTTACTTGATAGAAACAGAAACATATTTTCAGAAACTGCTTGAAAGCTTTCCAGTTTTTTTTCCAAAGATTTTATTTATTTATCTGACCGACAGAAATCACAAGTAGGCAGAGAGGCAGGCGGGGGGGGGGGGCGCGGGAAGCAGACTCCCTGCTGAGCAGAGAGTCCAATGCGGGGCTCGATCCCAGGACCCTGACATCATGACCTGAGCTGAAGGCAGAGGCTTAACCCACTGAGCCACCCGGGCGCCCCGAAAGTTTTCCAGTTTTAATAAGATGACTATTCTGAAATAGTTGATTTTTATTGAAAATGTAAAGCCCCTTCAGGTGACTTACCTGTCTATTTCATGTATCCATTAGATCATACCTCAAGACAACGATACCCACTCCAGCCTGACGTATAAGTACATCATTCATGAAGATTCCGCACCTACAATCAGCAGCAACAATGTCATCCAGGAAGAATTAGATACTTTTGAATGGGCTTTGAAGAGTTGGTCTCAGTGTTCCAAACCCTGTGGTGGAGGTAACAATTGACCACGTTGAGTACGTTCAATGTAATTCATAAGAGGCCATTTCCAGTGCTTCTACCTTAAAGATTGCCTCTCATTGAGGCCACAGTCTGAGAAATACCAGACATAACAACCAAAACATAAGTACAGAGCATTTTTACTGAAATCTCTGAATCTACAAAGGATAGGCGTCCATTCCTAACCACGGTAAACCTTCTCAAAATCCTCTCGCCGTTTTCCCTGAGGTTCTTTTTGTCTCATGTTCATCTGCTGGTCCCTTTAATGACTCGAGTTTTCCCAGATTCTCCCAAATGCAGTGTCCTGTGGTTCTGGCCTTTCTTCTTCTCCACTTTTGCTGTGCATTTCTTTTCTATCGGTGATGGTAAGAAAAGAGCTATTAGTTGTACCAGGTAGCAGTTACTGTTTTAAATGTTGTCTATATTAGTGCACGAGCCCTCAAAATAGCTCTGTGAGGTCAGCACTGTGATGATCTCTGTTGTACTGATTGGAAAACTGAAGAACAGGGAAGAGAAGTCATTTCCCCAGACCCGAAGATACAGACCTGGTGGTCTGGCTTCTGGCTACATGTCTTACTCCCTTGTGCTGCCTCTCTGCCCTTGCTCAAGTAAATCCATTAAGCCATTCCCAGAGTTTTTAAGTTTCTCCGTTCATCCATTCCCCCACTTCTGAACAATGAATGCTCCAGAACTGGGCTGGCTACAGGGAGTTTTCCCCAACATGCAGGACAAGGCAAAAGGCCGAGTCATGATGCCGAGTAATGGAGAACGAAAAATGATTCAGAGCAGGGAATGCATGTGTCAACGATTTATTTTATAATTCTAAGTTCAAGGGTGCATTTTTATTTATTTTTTTTTAAGAATTTATTTATTTATTGGAGAGAGGAAGAGAGAGAGAGAGAGAGAGGCCGAGCAGCAGACAGAGGTAGAGGGAGAAGAAGACACTCTGCTGAGCAGGGAGCCTGATGCAGGGCTCGGTCCCAGGACCCCGGGGTCATAACCCGAGCCAAAGGCAGACGCTTAACCTACTGAGCCACCCCGGCGTCCCAAGGATGTATTTTTAAAGAGGCTTTTTTTTGAGGTGGAGGGGATATAAACTGTTTTTAATTATTTAAAATGACAATCCATTACAAAATACATGTTTAATTTAATACATGTTTATCTTCCCTTTTGCTGCTCCCTCAGCATCTGCTTGGTTACTGGATTTTTCAGACACACCTTTTTAATATCTACCACATCTATTCCTTCCTCACCAGGTTTCCCTCATGACTTTGGAAGGGAAGATTATTCCAGAAGTCTTTTAACTAGTCAACTAATTTGATTTTCTTCTCTTCCTTTATTTCCAGGGTAATCTTGAATGAATGAATGAATGAATGAATGAATGACCAAATAAGTAGAGTTAGAGCATTTGCCTCATTTAAATGCCATAGCCTCCAACTGTGTGTCCCAGAGACAGCATCATTTGTGTAGCTTTCTTGCCAAAAGTGGATAACTGAGTCTAATCATTAGGAAGCAAATAAACCTAAACTGTGGGGTGTTTTACAAAAAACAAATGGCCTGTACATCTCAAAAATATTCAAGATAAAAGAGAGGCCCAGAAACTATTCTTGCTTAATGCTGTGACAGCTAAATTCACCACATCATCGTTGTTTGGAAACACATTGCCAGGAAGAACCCAATTGGGGCAACTAGAAAATTTTGAATTTGGTTTGTATGTTAGATAATAGTACTATATCTGCGTTAAATATTCTGGTTGTAAGAACTATGTGAGAGATGTGCTTGTGATGGGCAGTGTGCTGAAGTATTTGCCAAGGAAGGATCAGGATGCCAGCAACTTAGTCTCAAAGAGTTCGGCAAAATTTTGTGTATGTCATGTATATTGCATATGATAATTAAGTTATTACATATGTAAATTATACATATACCCTCAAATATGGTGACAAACATAACACAAGGTTAATCTAGATACAAGGATGACAAATGTGCATTGTGCTTTCCTTACAACATTTTTGTAGGTTTAAAACATTTTTAAAAATTTTTTAATTAATTAATTATTTACGGGTGTCAGGGTTGCCGAGTGGGGAGACAGTCAAAAACTCCCTGTGACCGCCAAGATAAGTCCAAACACTAGTCTGGCACGCAAGGCTTTTAGGATTAGATTCTTTCCTATCCCCTACCCCCCCTCAAAGAGGAAACCTCAGCCGTTCCAATAGACCTTCCGTTTTTAATATGTCATTTCCTTCGCCTGGAGTCTTCTCTGCTCCGTTCCCTTTACCCAGCACTGTTTGAACTTAAAGATTCCAATCGAGAAGCGTGGGTTTTGTAAGCAGCCCCTGCCCCTCTGCCAGCTGAGACCCTCCCCTCTGTGTTCCTTTGGCGCCCTCTATAGGAAATGATGTGCCTAACTCTCTAAAAGCCCATGGCACTGGGTATTGTCCCAGTGGTTGTCTCATCTGTCCCTCACATTAGACTGTGTGTGTTTGGGGGTCTAGCTCATTGGCACATGCACAACTGCTATTTAATCATTTATACTATTTATTAAATGTAGGCCCTGAAAAGTTTAGAATTGTGTTTATTTAATTGACTTCTGGACCTTCAGCGGCTCCAACAGTGCCTCGCCTCCTCTATGTCCTCAGGCAATGTTTGTTGAATGAATGACTGAACGACCAAGTATATAACAAAATGAATAAGTGAGTAAATCCAAAGAAATGTGTTTCCTTTCCTAGGTTTCCAGTACACTAAATACGGATGCCGTAGAAAAAGTGATAATAAGATGGTTCACCGCAGCTTCTGTGAGGTCAACAAGAAGCCAAAACCTATTAGAAGAATGTGCAATATTCAAGAATGTACACATCCACTGTAAGCGGTCGTTTTAACTATCATATCCTGAGCACAACGTGACAGGGATTTAAATGTCTTTAGTTCTTTTCAGTTTTAATTTCATTTTTAGTCAAAGCTAATAAATGTATCTGGTTAAATAGTGTAAGGCATTTCACAGGAATTATTTGAAGCTGCAGTTTCTCCGCCCTTTACCGTATTCCTGCTCCTCAAATACAACCATGCACCAGCTATAAGGCTGCTTTGGATATCTAGTAACTCCTTGTTTCCAGTAATCTACGTAAAATGTGTTTGCATCTCCTTGATTTTTGGGGGGTGAGGGGGTTTGGATATTATGTATATTGATTTTCCAAGGTGGAAAGTGAAAGGTTTCGCATTTTTTTTTTAATAATCCTTCCCCAGATACACACAGCCCAGACTTCTCTCATCCCCAGTATTTCCAGTATTGTTATAACCTAATTTTACTGATATTAATCTTCAGAGTTTATATTATCTTAACTTCCATCTGTCTTAATAGGTGATTCACTTAGCTGGTCTTTCCTTGTGAACATTTTATCTTCTAGAATTAATTAAGGTTTTGATTTTTATTCTTTGTTTTCTCCTACTTTTCACTCATTCATCCCCATACTGTCTTCTGTGAGTATTGGTCTCCTGTAAATACTAAACACTCAAATATCCTTACAACTTCTGAGAGATAGATATATCTCAGACAATTCTGTGTGTTACAGCTCTGTCCCAGACTTCTGTTCGTCCTGGAATGTCTTTTTACCTTTTCCAAGATACTCCTACGGCCCCTCTTTTGCATCAGCTCTCCTGTTTCCTGCATCTTTTGTCTTTTCTTTTCATGTATTCATTTGTTCTGGTAGATCATGTCTTCCAGTAGCTTCATGAAAAATGTAGATACAAAGTGAAAATTTGTGGCTAAAAAATTCTCATATGCCTAAGAAATGTAGCTTAGAGGTTAAAGTGTAAGGGTATATAGGAAGTCTTTCTTCTCTCACTCTTCATGATTGGGACACACCCATAAAGTTCCAAACCATAATGTGTTTTCCTTCAGGATTTGAAACCATTGTTCCATTGTTTTTTAGATTCGCGTGTTGCTGTTGAAAAGTCATCTGACATTCTGTTTCTCAATGCTTTCTGTTTTCGTCACTCAAAGTTTGTAGGATCTTCTTTTTGTTCCCAGTGTCCTGAAATGTCACAGCAATGGCACTGCCTTGATGCTCTACTTTTCTCATCCATCATGCTATGTACTCAAAGACTTTTTAAAACACAAACCAGTATCTTTCATCTCTGGGACATTTTCCTGTGTTTCTTCTTTGAAATATTTCCCCTATTTTTTCAGTATTTTTTTTCTAAGATATTTGTAGTTAGGATTCTTAAGGATATCTAAATTTCTTTTCTTTTCTCATCTATTGTTTATTGCTCTAGTTCCTAAATTTTTCTTTTTTAGTACTGTGTTAGTATCCAAGAGCACTTTAATATCCAAGCACTCTGTTTTGTTCCTCACATGTTCCTTGTTAAGGCATTTGATGTTCATTTCACTGGTGTTAATATATTCTTTTATACATTTTATATTAAAGATTATTTTCTTTTTCATGCATTATTACTTTTGAGTTCTTTTCCTCTGTTTCTTTTTTCCCCCCTCCATGATTTGTGTTAGAGGCTTTTCTGTCTCCACTGAAGAATACAGTGTTAAAAGGCTTCTTAGAAGCTTGAAAGCTTGCTTTATAGTCAAAACTTGCTTGCTGGTGGCTTCACTGTTGGACAAGCTGGCTGGGCTATTTCGTTGGAAGACCCTCAATGTATATTTAGGTCTTTTTTTAATGAAATGATCAGATTTCAAAGAGTAGAATCAATCACCTGCCTAGAGAGCATAAGCCTATTTAACAGCTTTTCTGGAAGTTGTATATACGTGTGTATGACTAGGGTCATCTTCATTATTCCATACATGAACTCTTACCTTACCCCCTGCTTTCACTCTGGTCTCTTTCTCTGTTGTCTCTTGACTATGTCTGTTGTCCACAAGCGAAAAGTCTGGTTCATCTTCTACAGAGGATAAATGTTAGACCCTCTGCTCCATTAGAGGAGGGGCAGTCAGCCAGTGGAGGTAAGGAGCAGGAGGTGGAACTATTTCCACACAGACTTTTCCTCAGTCCCCTCTTTTCAGCCCTACCTTCACCCGGTTTCCCAGTGCACACTTTTACCTGTGGCCCCAATCCGGCACATTCCTGGAGCTCTGCTGCCAAGTTAGTCTGCTTACCAGCTTCTATAGCTGATTTAAAATTCATCCCTCTTAGGTCTGCTGAGCTGGTAGCCACATGTCCCACTGCTTTTTAGGTTCCAGAATTATCTTTGGGGGCCTTCTATCCAATTTCTTTTTAACCTTGTGGATTTATGCCATTTATTCCCCTTTGTTGTCATTCTAGGAATTTTAGGAGGGAATAAAGTTAACCAAGAGTATCTGTGACTATGAAATGTATACTTCTCATTTAATATCGGTCTTCAAATGAGAGTTACTTTTGAGGGCTCTACCATTGCTTAGTTGCCACAATACCTTCTACTGCCACTCTGACGAGCAAAAGTCAGCCTAAACTGGAGATACCAAAGACTACCAAGGTTTTAACATTGTTAGGTCTTGGTGCCCCATATATATGAAAAGAAAAAAAAAAATACAGAGGGAAAGTAACTCTAGAAAGGATAAAGAGTATGCCTGAGTTACATTCTGACAGATTGCAGAACCAGACGAAATCACTGGGGACAGCCTTTTGGGATCACATGTAGCCACTTGTCACGGAGACCTCTCCCTAATAACACAGCCACAGCTGACGTGGAAAGCGCTGGGGCCATTGACATCAACACAGAATTGGGAAATGGTCCATGACAAATCTTTTTGAAAATATTTTTTTAGAAATCTTTCTGTCAGGTGCATTCAAGCCCCAGATGAAACTACCTTTTACATTTTTGTTGGGCCTCATAACGGCTGATACGAAGAACTGAATTTTCCAGGTAGGACAGATAACTCAGGCAGCCTTTTCAGGGGCCAATTGTAGAAATGGAACGGTCCTCTCAGTTAGAATCTTAAAACCTGAGGAAACTCAGGATTTCATGGAAAGGCAGCGGCCCCCAAAGCAGTTTGTGTCACAAGTACCTGATGCGTGGCTTCTCTTAGTTTCCTTTCACGTGTTTAACACCGTGAGGCAGGGTGGCTGAGGGCCAGTCCTGCCCGAACCTAACCTGGCAAACCTAAGATGAGTTTCAGGAACCCTCTGTCAGTGGATCATCCTTTCAATAAAGAAGTTTCCAGGTTGGGGGGGGTGGGGAGGTGGTGGGCGGGCAGAAAAATACCCACGCATTAAACATAGACGTGTCGGGCTTGTTGCTATTAGAAAATGCTCGGACTTTGGACGTGGCGGATGCATCCCTCTTCTGAAACTGCTTCCTGAGCGGAGTCTGTTCCTCCTCCCCAGCCCCCCCCACCCCCCGCTGCCCCTCACTCAGGGAGCAGGGAAGGCCTGGGGTGCAGAGCCGGAGGGTGCTAGCCGTGGCAGCGGCAGCGTCTAACCGTGTCCCCTCTCCCCGCGCTGCAGCTGGGTGGCCGAGGAGTGGGAGCACTGCACCAAGACCTGCGGGAGCTCCGGCTACCAGCTCCGCACCGTGCGCTGCCTGCAGCCGCTCCACGACGGCACCAACCGCTCGGTGCACAGCAAGTACTGCCCCGCCGAGCGGCCGGACAACCGGCGGCCGTGTAACCGCGTGCCCTGCCCCTCCCACTGGAAAACAGGGCCCTGGAACGAGGTGGGTGTGCGACTCCCAAGTGCGCGCGTGTGTTTGTGTGCGTGTGTATGGGTGTGCCCGGAAGCGTGTGCGGAAGGCGTGCACTGCGTATTTGAGTTGGGCACATGTATCCGGGAGGCGTTGTGTGAGTTGAGACGCGGCCACACAGTCGGGACCACAGACTTTGTGATCCCTGAGCTCCTGGAGGTGCCAGGAAACAGGATTTTAAAACAGGCTTGCATTTAGGATGACTCGGTAGGGGCCACCACGCGTGAATGCTCTGTGACATCTAAAGGGGACTGGTTTTCTATTTCATATCTTGGTTGACGTCACACCATTCCCACGGGATGAATTCCAAACACCTGACTGACCGCGGGGCCCTGCCCCGTTTGGCACCCGGGTGACGGGTGATGCCTCTCCTCCCTCTCCTCCTCCTCCTGTTTCTCCCAGTGTAATTGACCTCAAGTTCTATCAGTTCAGGTGTCCCAGGAAATGATTCAACATTTGTATATATTGCAAATACTCCCCACACCAAGCCCCTGCAGTCTCTTCTCACCCCGTTGCTCTGTGTTCCAACTCTTCCCCGGTTTGAGAAACTCCTGCTGTTCCAGAAAGACCGAGCTCACGGGAGTCTCCACCTCTCAGCTGATGGCCCTTCCTCCTCCTCCTGACTCACCACCTCCGCAGCCGCTAGGGCTCCTCTCCAGTGGCCAAAATACCACCTTCCAGGGCTGCCTTGCCCCCCCCCACCTCAGTCCTTCCCCGACCTTCCAGAGTGGCCCACAGCCAGCAGGCCACTCACGGTGGACACTGTAACTCTGGTCTTGGAGCCCGTGCCGGCCACTGGCCCACACACTTCTCGAAGACTCTGCGCTGCTTCTGCACCACACAGCCGGGACCTGTCCAGTCCTTGTTCATTTGCTCACTCAGTGTCCTGTGGCCTGAACTGATGCCACACTTCGGTATTCCTGAAGATTCAAAAGGAGGGATCATGAGAGCACGGGAGAAAAGCTTAGAGGAGGAAAGGGCCTCAGCAAGCAGACACAGAATGAAGGCGGATGTGGAGAGCAGGCCCGGAAGCAAGGAACAGGAGAGCGAGGGTCACCTGCACGGGCCCCGAAAGCCAACTCACGTCTCCTTCTCAGAGACCTGGAACATAGGTCCCTCCTCTCTTCCTCCTGCCTGGACCAATAGCTTAGATGATCCCGGACTTAATCTGAAAGTGGTTAACCCCTTCCTTAACGGACTTAGTTCATGAGAATAAAATCACAGTAGCTCCAAAGAGGTTGACTGAACCAAGTTAGCCTTCCAGTAAGTTCTACCATCAGTAATGAAGGAGAAGGAATGGGAAGGCCAGTAACGGGATCTCTCCCTGGAAAGAGACCCCACCACCGTTCTGAGGGACTTTGCAGGTATTAACATGACAGTGATGGCTTCTTTCCTGTCACGTGCTCCCCGCCTGCCCCACACGGCAGTTCTACCGACATTGTCCCCTTTACATTCGTTTAGTCCTGACAACAGTCCTGTGGCAAGTGCTGCCAGCCCTGCTCTCGGAGAAGCAGCCCCATGCCCAGGTGGGTCCCTCATGCCGTCAGGCTATGAACGTGATTATTTGTCTCCAAAAACAAAATAGAGAAGGAACTCCAGAGCTGTGCAGGCGCATATGTGTGTGTGTGAGAGCGTGTGCATATGTGTGTCCACAGGGAGGAAGGTGGTGTTGGTGCAACGAACCTCTCTAACTGTAGCCTTGGTTTCTCTAGTGCTCCGTGACCTGCGGGGAAGGGACAGAGGTGAGGCAGGTCCTGTGCAGGGCCGGAGACCACTGCGCAGGGGAGAAGCCGGAGGCGGTCAGGGCCTGTCAGCTGCCCCCCTGTAACGGTACGTAGGACCCCGATCGGTCTCCCTGCTCTGGCCATGGTTTCTACACCTCAAAAGGCAGCATTTCAGGACCAGCTCTGGAAAGTGTTTGCTTGTCCGAAAGCAACCTGAGGAGCTCACCCCTGGGACACGAGCCTCCCGCCTCACTCCGTATTTGCACTTGCTGCGCGGGTCTCCCTCCCGCCCCTGCGCTGCTGCGGCCTGGCTTCCTGGCTTGTCCCAGGCTGCCCCTGGCTCGCTTTCTCTGCGTCTCTCCCTGCGGTTCCACCTGCTCTTCTCTCTCTCTCTCTCCCTCCCTCCCCCTCCCCATTCCCCATCCTCATCCCCGTCTCTTCCTTTGTTTCTGCACTTTTCTTCTCTTCTCTCTCCTTATCTCTTCCTTTCTCCTTTTTCCTTATTTCCCTGTTTCTCTCCCCGACGTCTGACCTCCCCAGCCTCTGTCTACCTCCTGCCTGTCCGTCTTCCTCCGTCTGTGTCTCTCCTTTACCCCCCCCCCCCCGCCCCTTGCTCCTCCGCAGGGTCCTCCTGCCCTTCCTCCCCGTCCTTGTCCCTCTGCCTTTCTCTCCCTCTCTGAGTCGGGATCCGTCCCCTCATCGGCCTCACTCCTGTCCCTCTCCTCTTGGTCCCTGGTCTTCCTCACCTTCTTTCTTTCTCTCTACGCCCATGTCTGCGCTCGGCCTGTGTCCGGCTCTCTTTCTTCCTGTCCCGCTGCGCCGGCTGCTGCGGGCTGTTCACTCCCTCTCTCCACCGTCCCTGTCCTCGGTCGCTGTCTCTGCCCACCTGACAGCTCCTTCCCCTGCTGCTGTTTCCTCACACTCCCTACTGCTGCCACCACAGACTTCCTCTCTTTTTTTCTTTTTTTTTTTTTTTTTTCTGAGCAGAGAGCCTGATGCGGGACTCGATCCCAGGACCCTGAGATCATGACCCGAGCCGAAGGCAGAGGCTTGACCCCCTGAGCCACACAGACTTCCTCTTAAATGCCATTTTCCTGGGTCTGTGCCTAATGACAGCTGGATGCTGCTGGGACAGTAGTGGGACTCGGAACTTATGAAGTTGACTTTTCATTGGCCTGAGGTGCTATTTTATCAAATGTCTTACATTTTTAAAAATTTTTTATTAACATATAATATATTATTTGCCCCAGGGGTACAGGTCTGTGAATCGCCAGGTTTACACACTTCACAGCACTCCCCATAGCACATACCCTCCCCAATGTCCATAACCCCAATACCCTCTTCCTCTACCCTCCCCCCAGCAACCCTCAGTTTGTTTTGTGAGATTAAGAGTCACTTATGGCTTGTCTCCCTCCTAATCCCATCTTGTCTCATTTTTTCCTTCCCTACCCTCCACAACCCCCTGCCCTGCCTCTCAAAAATGTCTTTTTTCTTTTTTAATGAAATTTCAAGTCTTAAAGCTTATAAACCATTTCATTACAAATTTTCCTTTGAAATGTGTGGTAGCAAGATCAAGTATGGCCATGAGAGGGAGACAGAGGACTTAGATATTTAATCATTTTTCTCCGGAAAATACATTTGAAAGTTTAAAACAGAAGACAAAGCCAACAGAACAAACTTTACCCAGTGAGAAGCTGTAAGTTTACCGTTGTGATAATATTTTACTCATTTGTACTACCGTCAAGAGGCTAAAAATTTTGTGAGTAGACTTGACTGTTCTTAATAGTTGGTAAAGCATGTGCTTCTGCAAATATGCCCAACTGTCAGCAAGAATTGCTTGATTCTCTTCCTTTAGCTAAAAGAAATTCTTTTTAATTGCAAAACAGAGGCACAGATGAGATGGCATAATTACATTAGGGATTCCACCATCTACTGCATTGCTCTGAAATCCAGGCCCAACAGCCAATTCCGTGAGGTCTAAAAGCCATAGGTTTCTATCACACTTTTTAATTAGTAATAATTCCCATCAGTCTCAGGGGCGCCTGTGTGGCTCAGTGGGTTAAAGCCTCTGCCTTCGGCTCAGGTCATGATCCCAGGGTCCTGGGATTGAGCCCCACATCGGGCTCTCTGCTCAGCAGGGAGCCTGCTTCCCCCTCTCTCTGCCTGCCTCTCTGCCTACTTCTGATCTCTGTCTGTCAAATAAATAAATAAAATCTTTTAAAAAAAAATAATAATTCCCATCGGTCTCAAACTGCAATTAAAATCACATGACTTTTTGAGACCGCATGAAATACCCTTTTCCTGAACCTCTTACAATGATGTGGGCATAGAACAAGAAGGCCCAAAAGCTTCCTTAATTTTAGTGATTGATTTTGTCATGTGAACCCTTTCCCCAAGCCCCATTTTGATTGTACTAGTTCCTTGTTGCTGTTAAGCTCTTCCCATCTATCCTGAGACAAATTGCCATGAAGTGAATGTATCCCTATGGTCTTATCTGTTGTTTTTTTTTTTTCTCGGAATATCTCATCATTTTCCTCCTCAATACAGAAGCATATTCTGTCCGGCCCTAACTAGACCCGTGTTGTGAACTAGTTCTTGCAGTGCCAAGGTGCTCACACAGAGGGGGGGACTCCTACAGGAGCCCCTTCTCTAACACGGAGAGACGAGGTCATGCTTTGAAAGGGGGTTAGGGGTCAGAGGGAAAAGAGAGTACAGGGTCAAATAAAGTCCTCTCATCACAGGGTTTATTAAACATACAGGAAGAAGAAACTAATATCCTTATTTTAAGATACAGGCATAGAAAAAGTCATTCAGAAATAATAAGGGTATTTGAGGAGAAACTCATTAATGTGCCATGCAGACATTCACAACATAATTAGACGATTACCTTAGCTAATACGCAATATTCAGATGTGTCATTCTGTGTAGTAGATCTGTAAATGTCAGACAAACACAGGTCATTCCAAAATTGAAGGGGACATGCTGTTACTCTAATGGATAGTTTTATCATTGGTTTTAGAATTGGTAATCGGTAACAGATACAGGTGGTAATTTTAGCTCTCTCTTGGTCTTGCCAACTGTCCATTTTTTTCAAACTTTAGAAAGATTCTTTAATTTCCTTGGCAATTTATAAACAGGTTCCTTACCTAGCCATGAAGTATGACCCATTAATACTTTGTAATTTTAAATGATTCTAGTGTGTAAGTGCCACAGTTTCCAATTCTTTGTGCTTACGGATCCGGCATAGGATTAGTATCTCTTTGCGGTACTGTGTTCGTGGACTCTGCATGAGATGTGCCCTAAATTGGCTGAAAACAAATATAAATTCATGTGTCCATGAGCTCAACATTTGGAGTTTTTGAAATCTAATTCTTATAACCTGTACTTTAAAAAATTTAAAGATGATAAAAAGAGTGTGCTCACACGTGTTTCAGCTGTTTTATGAGTCCTTTAGTACTTTTGAAAGTGTTATCAATTCAGTCAAATTGAATTTAAAAACTATGAATGATTCAAAAGAAAGTTGGCAGACTTGACCCAAATTTATGCTTTCAAATAATAAATAGTCTGAGAATATTCTGTAGTGAAAATGAAACTGTTAAATTGACTGTGGATGTTACCTTGGTTTTCTTTTGGTAATATGTTTTTAAGATTTAATTTGTTCCCAACGGTCCTTAGAATTTATTTTGCTTTTTATTTATTTATTATTATTATTTTTTTAAAGATTTATTTATTTATTTTGGAGAGAGAGAGAGAGAGGAAGGGAGAGGGACAGAGGGAGAGAGAGAGAATCTCAAGCCGACTTCCCGCTGAGCATGGAGCCTCATGCTGGGCTTGATCTCAACATCCTGAGATCATGACCTGAGCCAAAATCAAGAGTCAGATGCTTAACCAGCTGAGCCACCCAGGTGCCCCAGGATTTATTTTGATTTTAACTTAATGTAGACACTAATCTATTAGAAAGCCGGAAATACTATAAAGTTTAAAAAAAAAAGAAAAAAAAGAGAGAGATGTTTCTTTATATCCTAAAAAATATTTGTGCAAAATGAATCCTATTGTCTCATTCTAAAATCATATGTAGGTTCCTACGAGGAAGAGAAAAGTACCTTCAGTGTGCAGACTTGATGGAGATATTAAAATGGTGTTCAATTCCAGGGCTTGGCAGAGAAAAAGACTGTATATTTCAGTGAATTTATCTAAATGTTCATATTTGTTTATTGAGATGTAGTTGACATACAACATATTAGTGTCAGGTGTACCATATAATGATTTGATATTTTTAAATGTTGCAACATGATCACAACCTGAAGTCTAGTTAATGTCTATCACTATGTATAATTATGAAATTATTTTTTCTTGCCATCAGAACTCTTAAGATCTATTCTCTTAGAAGTGTTTAAATATGCAATTCAGCATTATAAACTGATGAACTGTGGTCACCCCATGTACATTATAGGCCCATGACACTTATCACTGGAAATTTCCGCCTTTTGACCGCCTTCACCCATTTCACCCCCTCCCTAACGCCTGCCACTGCAACCACCAATCTGTTTGCTGTATCAAGGAGCTTTTGTCCCTAGATTCCACGTACAAGGGAGATCGTGTGCTACTTGTCCATCTCGGTCTGACTTACTTCATTTAACGTAAAATGGTCAACGTCCATCTATGTTGTACATGGCAAGATTTCATTCTTCTTTACATCTGAATAATATTCCGTTATATAGATATACCACAGTTTCTTTCTCCATTCATCCATTCATTGGCGAGCAGTTAAGTTTTTTCCATATCTTGGCTATTACAAATGAGGCTGCGGTCAACATGGGGGTGTGTGTGTATCTTTCCAAAAGAGTGTTTTTATTTTCTTCCGATACCTGCTTTTGGGACTTACCAAGTCATATAAAAATATGCTTATATTTTTAATTTTTGCAGGAGTATCCGTGCTGTTGTCCACCGTGGCTGTGCCACTCTCACCACTGACATTCACATTTTTTTTAAAGATTTTTATTCACCTATTTGACAGAGATCACAAGTAGGCAGAGAGAGAGAGAGAGAGAGGAGGAAGCAGGCTCCCTGGTGCGCAGAGAGCCCGATGGGGAACTGGATCCCAGGACCCGGGATCATGACCTGAGCCAAGGCAGTGGCTTTAACCCACTGAGCCCCCCAGGCGCCCCTGACATTCACATTTTTAATGCAAAGTCTCATTTGGACAACTCCAAGTCACATCGGATTCTACTTAAAATTTTATATTCCGAAACAATTTCCGTTTCTCCCTTTCATTCTGCTTAGATGTATGTTTCATCCTGTCTTCTTTTATCCTCGGCAGATGAGCCGTGTTTGGGAGACAAGTCCATCTTCTGTCAGATGGAGGTGCTGGCGCGGTACTGCTCCATACCCGGCTATAACAAGCTGTGTTGTGAGTCGTGTAGCAAGCGCGGCACCACCCTGCCACCACCGTACCTTCCAGAAGCTGCTGAAACTCACGGGGATGCTGTCTTTAACCCTAGCGACCTCCCTGGATCTCTCCTGATGCCTACGTCCTCGGTCCCTCACCGTTCGGAGCCCCCTGCGGAGAGGAAGCGATCTCTGAGCAGGCTGCCTGCGGCGGGGGGTCCCAGGCCACACAGTAAACCCGATGGTGCTCACTTGCCCCAGAGGAGAGCTCCGCTAGCCGGGGGTAAGACTCTGAGACTGGTGTCCCCGGCCACCAGGAGCGACCCGCTCAGCTCCCCCGCAGAAGCGGCCGCGGCCCGCCTCCCCGTGGTCAGCGAGTCCCTGGATGCTGCTTCTCAGGCCAGAACCTCAAGGAAAGATGACAGAATCATTGACAAGACAGGTCCGGTCAGATCGGCTGCTTTGGAAAGATGAGAAAGCGAACCTCGAAGGCCAAAAAGCAGAGGAGAACCCGGACAGGCTCCCTCTCCCTGCGGTGCATACAGCTGGTTTCGAGTCCAGTCCCCGTGTTGAAAGTAAATCTCCGTAACTGTCAGCTCGTCTTGTCTGTGAGCGGAAGAGCGAAAAGTGCTGGTTCACTTTCTAGTTGCTTTCATCCACCTCTTGTTCTGCATGGACTCATTTGCCAGAAGTCATCGGAAGAAAGCACCAAAGATTATTAATAGAAGGAAAGTAAGTTGCTAAGTGTGTCGGTCCCTCTCTAATGCAGCAGAGGGCCTGGAAACAATTATGTATATCGGCGGATTTTTTTTTTTTAAGAAGTTACACTAAAAATAAAGAGGTGCCAACAGTTTACACTTTAACGAAATATTTTGGAAATGGAGCAAAAAATTCTTAGACTTGTATTCCTATTTATCTATATTAGAAGTATTGTATGAGCGAATTTGCAGCTGTTGTGTAAATATTGTATATTGCAGAAATCAGTATTATTTTAAGAGATGTGTTCTCAAATGATTGTTTACTATATTACATTTCTGGATGTTCTAGGTGCCTGTTGTTGAGTATTGCCTTATTTGATGTGCTATGGGTCGATTTTTGAAGCCGAATATTATGAACAAGAAGTTAGAATTGTAGCTACTGACAGTACAAAGGGTTTTTGTTGTGTGGTTTTGTCCGATCAACAGTGTGATACCTAAGTTACAGAAAAAGAAAAACCATACAATGCTGTGGACATACAGGTCCCAGCTTCCCTCTTACCTCCCACTTTTTAAATAACAAAGATTAGGAAAGATCTGTTAGGCTACTAGTGGTCACAGGACCAGAGACTAGTGAGTCAGCCTAAGCAAGCCAAAATTAAAACCCTCTTATCAGGATCTCAGTAGATACCACTGAAGTGTCCTGTGTTCTTGGGCTGATTTTTTCTTTTCCCTTTGTTGACATATGCAAACGGTTATACTCAACGTACTGTAAGAATGACAAAAGAAGAATGTTTCGAGATAATTTGCTTGTGTGTTGGTAGCTGAGAAAAGCATCATCGAACTAGAATTGACACCTGAGTGTAATAGGGCTTTGGGGCTTTGGAGGAAGATTCAAAAAAGTATTTGTCCGTGGTCGCAATATTTATTTTCTGCATGGTCCGTATTCAAATGTTCACAACCACGATGCATCTGACTGCAATCATGTGCTGGTAATTTCTGTCAGTGGTCACCTTACTCACAGTGAAGCCAGAAATGCTCTCTCCAGAGACTAGATGTAAAGTACTTGTATATAGAATTCAGAACTGAAGATATTTATTAAAAGTCGATTTTTTTTTTCTTGATAGTATTTTTATGTACTAAATATTTACGCTAATATCAATGGCATATTTTGGTAAACTAGAGAGACATCATTAGAGATGCACGTTTTGTGCCTGGAGGAGAAACTTAACCAAACAACGGCAACCAAATCAAAGAGCTAATTTGAAACAAAATTCGACCTCATGCAACCTTTTTGCATTTTTAAAGTAGCTGATACAAAGTTAATGACTTCTTCCCTTTGGATGGAACCTTAAATAGTATAGATCCAGATAGCTGTTTAATGAAAAAGGGAATTAGAAACATTTCTTTAAGTATATGAAAGAGGTAAATACTTAAAAGAAAAAAAGAAAAAGTGTTGTGAGCGCAATGTTCTTGAGGTCAGTTCCTGAACTGTGTTATGCAAACGAACTCGAGAGATGTCAGCCTCTCCGAGCACATCTGTGCAAGGATGTTTGCCTTTTAGCCACAGTAAACTCAGCTTCACCTACTGACTCTACCACTAAAGAATCTGCTACTTCGTGCAAGGCTTTTAAAGTTTAAAGGAATAAGCTGAATTCCAGACAGAAAAACAACCTCTGAGCCTCAAGTAGAAGTCATTTTTTTTTCCCCCTGAAAGCTTCCCCAGAATGAAATTCTCTCTAGTTTGCTTGCATATGTACGCATCTGGTCCACAGGAGAATGCAGAGAAAGACGGTCGCACACATACACCTCCCATGAAGATGTACATATTTCTTCTACTTCTCATTTTCGAGCTTCCTTTTCTGCGAAGCTAAAAACTCCCTTTTTATCCGAGTGTACACTACTGATGCTGTTTGTTGTATTGGGAGCACGTAGCAATAAAATGTTAACAAAATACAGACCTGGCTCTATCTAGATTCTATCACGAGGTTCGTTACTGAGTAATGGAAACTTACGTTCCTCCTACCAAGTTCAAATAGTGTCAAATTCATTGGCTCCTTGGACTTTCTCTGAAGAGGCTCAAATAAAGTGACAGTGTCTCCTAGCCTCACACCAAGGTGTATCATAACATTTTTCTGTCATAAAAGAGAGACACTAGGAGCGGTGGCTCTGTGCTTAAATCCATCCCGCAGAGCTATGAAGATGCGGAGAGCAAAGGGCAGTAATGCTGGGACGTCCAAGGAGGGGAAGGGGGACTTCTGTCTTCTGAATGTGCCACCCCAGAGTGGTTTTTAAAGAGAAGCTGTCCAGCAGCTTTAGAATGCTTATTCCCTGAGGACTTCGGGGACTACGTGACATCTGACCCGGGAGTGGGGGCTAAAGCAGGGCAGCAAGGCTCAGGCGGGCGTGGGGGAGGTGTGGGGGGCTGGGGGGGCTTTGCTTATGTCACGGGGAGGCACTAGATTGCCATGGTCACTTTAAAGGGCAAAGGCAGGTTTGAACTGCACCTGTACCTCTATACCTGAATGACCCCGGGTAACCAGACTTAAGGTCAGTTTCCTCATCTTTTAAAATGGGAGGCAGGACTGTCGAACTTCAGTGCATAATTGCTGTCAGAAAGGAGAAAGTAAAGTTGTTAGCCTGGGGCTGACACCTAGGAGCTCTCAATAAATACTAAGTATCATCATTGCCCTTATATTGTCCCCATCCTCCTCCTCATCTTCATCATGTGACCAAACCATAGCTTTCCTCTAGGTTTGTGATTCAAACCACAGCTGGTTTGAATCATGGTCACGGAGTCCTGTTAATGGTGGTAAAGAACATAGTTTGAGGAATCTAAAAACCACTTTAGGTTCTAAATAGGAGGGACAAACTCGTTAAAAATTATCTCTAGTCAATGGTTTTGAAAAATTTTAGCTATGTCCACCTTCCCTTCATAAACAATAAGTAGTCAAACTAAAGAAAGACTGCTAATTCTCTATTTCTGTGCAGTAGTGAAATAGAAGCCAGTAGCGAAATAATGCTCCAGATTATTAGCAAATAAAATGTTTTCCATATATTTGCAATATACTTTGCAAAAATATCAAGTTATTCCTTTAAACATAGCTTATCATGAATAAGCTGCTTAAATATATGATATTTTAAAAAATCACTTGAAGAATGATGAAGAGTGGACAACCAAAAAGTATTTGTTACAATTGTTACAAAAGTACTGAAGATAATGGTAGTAAAAAGTAAAAGGTTAAAGCTACTTAAAATGCAATAAAATATAAAAACCACCCAAGGGTGGGTAGGCTTTGTCAATACATCAATTAGTATTAGAAAACATTCCTTTTGGGCTCTGATATGTGAGAAACTTAATTTGAGCTAGAGACATTATTAATTAAAATTAATAAAAATTAATTAAAATACTGCCTACCAAGCAAAGGCATAATCTAAAATGAATTTGCCATCAAAAACACAAATTCTAAAATAAACCAAAGTGCTATCAATTTCCCCAAAAATCATCAGAAAGTTCACCTCGGTATTTGAATTGCTTCCTAAATTCCCCCATCCTGGTAAGTGGCAGGAGCCTAAAAAGTTGCCCATCTACTTCCCGGCAGCACTAGGCTTCCTTGTAGGAGTGCCGACGACACTGACTCTGCCTTTGGTCCTCGGTCTTGGCCGCCCCTCGCACGCAGGTGGCACCACTTTAGATAACTACCCTGTGACCTCACCCCTGTGCGCCTCGCTCCATAAAAGCTGGAGGTTAAGGTCCGGATAGGGGCGAAGGATAGGAGTGCTGTCTGATTGCCCAGTGGTCTGACCGCTGCCGGATTGTCCCTGTCTGTAAGTTACCCTGGATAAAACTCTGAATGCCATGGGGGGTGGGGGGGGGGGGGCTTCCTTCTCTTTCTGGTATTGTAGTGCCTTCTCAGTCTGGAGGATTCACTACTGACCCTTCTCCACCTTCTAACAATTGGTTACTCTGCTGGGTACCGAGAAAGAAACAAGCATGAGAGACAGGGCTGAGCAGTGGAAAGCCCTTTGCTTCTGGGGGGAGCTCCCAAGCTGGCCAGTCACTGCCATATGGAGACACGTGGCCAGGTCTTTTGAGCAGTTTGGACAATTACTTGTGCATGGGGATGCCCTAAAAATACCTGTGGGATTGCTGGCTATGCCCCGTCGGAAACTGGTAGGGAAGCAGAAGGGTCGAGAAGAGGTGGCAGCTCAGGTGTCCTGACTGTGGGGTCCTGGGAAGATGATATCGAAGACCGTATCTTACTGTCTGCTGGGGCACATATGGGACCTGGGTGTCTGTTCTTGCCCTGTGCTCTGGTAGCCCATCACTACTGTAGTCTCTTGGTCGCTGACTTCAGGACAGCCTAAAAAATCCATCAAAAGGGAAATAAACAGGTTGAAACACAGGAAAAACCAAAGGATATTGTTCATAGTAAAATGGTAGAAAGGGGGCCCACCCCTTTCTTGCCACAGTTGTGGCAAGAGCTAGCATTACCTGGAACCCTGTGAGAGAATCTAGACAACCCAATCTGGTCTTGGTAAACCTAAAGAAGACATTGCCTAAGGGGGAGCAGTTTATGCCCTTGAAGGAAGTCTCCAAAAGCCAGGGGTGTTTCAGAGTGCCCCTCCAACAAGGAGGAATTTCAGGGGTGGATATGCCCTAACCCTAGAGACTGGGGTTAGGCCAATGTCACCCTTCAGTGCATGCCATGGGGAGACAGCCAGAGGCCCCATGGTGACTTAACCATTTATTGGTCTAGCTCTAAATAACAGACCATACAGCTCTAATAAACAGTGTTGCTGAATGCACACCTCTCTTTGGGAGCTCCCGCAAAGTTCCAGGGAGACCTAAAGGCTATTTATGGTCATGGGGACAGAGTAGCAAGGCCGAACTAATTCCTACCTACAGATCTGAAGGCTCCCTCCCTGCTGTTCTGTTATATATTTCCCCCATTTCTGAGTATAATTTGGGCACCGATGTTTTACAGGATCTGGCTCTAACTGCAGTGACCGGCCAGTTCAGCTTGGGTATCTCAGTAGTGAAACCCATCCTCGTGCGTCGTGCAAAAATGGGAACCCAGGCCTCTGCTGGTTTCCCAGAGAATAACACAAGTACAGGGCCTGGGAGTGTGAATGCCAGATGGGGGCTGTGAATTAGATGTAAGTTCATATCCACAAGGGTTTAGATGGGACTTGTGGCGATGACAAAATGGGAAATCAATTATTATTTCTTTTTTAACGTTTTTACTTCAATTCCAGTTTTGTCCTACAGTGGTTTCCTACTTTCAGGTGGCAGTTCAGTGATTCTGCATTTCCGTGCATCAGCTGGCGCTCTTCACAAGTGCCCTCCTTAATCCCCATCACCTACCCCCCCCCTCCCCCCCCCCCCCCCCTTGCCTCGAGGTTCCAAAAGACTCTGTTCTCCTTATAACATGACACCGCTGGAAACCCTGGTTACATTACCAAGGCTTTGAGTGGAATGTTGGGTTTGAGAGAGACTTGCCTAGGCTCAGATAGGACCCGGCAGCTTTAAGGAACTAAGGTTGACTTTATGGAGCCTACGATGGCCCTGGGGAAAAACTGGCTTGATTTTTTGCTTCTGTGATTCCCAGGAACCTTACTAGGCGAATAAGGAAGGTCACTTTCTGGCAGGTTTGGGAATCTCCAGCTATTCTGAGGGAACTCAAGAAGAGCGGGAGTAACCCATACCTAGAAGTACTGCAGGTGAGTCTGATTTGGCTTTGCTCTTAACCTTGACAGATGATTAAACGCTCCTTGTGAAGTTCCTATGAGAAGTCCCAGTGTCCTGAGCATGTTATGAAGGCGGCACACACATGAGTTCTGTCTTTCCACATGGTCAGCTTTATTCAATCATAAGGCAAGGCTTGCATAATTGTAGAGCCAGTTCAGGATTCCAAACTCAGTGACCTTTTCTTGCACATCACACAAAGCAAAGCGTTAGTCTCACAACAAACTAGAACAAGGGGTAGGAAGTCAACGAACCAAACGTGAAGTCAGTCTGTGAGCACGCAGCTGGGACGAGGACCTGGTCTGCTCAAAGCCCGCTGTTGGCACCTGCTGCTTATTACCTGCCAAGGGGTGAGGGATCTGTGTTCCACTCAGAGATCAGTGGGCAGAGATCAGTGGACAGAGACTCGGGCAGCAGTTGGTGGGGCTTGTGTTGGTTTCGGACATACCTGGTCTTAACTCAACAGCCCTGGCTGGTTGTGTCACTGCTTGACATGTGTGACTCCATCGTGCTCTCTCTACGTTCCACCCTGGGATTCCTCATGACTAACCTGTAAGGGTCATGCAGGAATCACATAGGTCTTAAACCAGGTCAACAGAGTTATTCTGCTAATGTGGGCAAAGGCAAAGATAAGGCATTTAATCATGAATTCAATTAAAAAAAACCCAAAAATCAAATTTCAAGTACTATGAAATGTCATCAGACCTCATAAGATGAAAATCTACACCAAATCAAAGCTAGTTAAAAGAAACTGAATCAAATAAAGGTTAATCAATGTAGAGAAAAGCAAAATTAAGGACTAAATTTTAAAATTCCAACTCGTTACATCTAATAAGAATTAAGTCAAAAAGAGAGAAGAAAAACTAAATCTAAATTTAAGGTAAGTTAATAGATCAACAAAGCAATCAAATAAATGAAATGAAAATCACATTGCCTAATATAGGTAGATCAAGATCCAAAAATATACATGGAATCTTCAACATGGGCTGCAGTACATCCAGAAAAAAATGGCAAAGGTATAGTTAATCATAGTCTTTGTGAGTGTTCCCTTCTTAAGCCTGAAAATGGCTAACATCCTAATACTGTGCTTAATAAGTTATTAACAAAAATAATAGCTAAAAGCAATAGAAGGATTTCCTTAATGAATTTCCAGACATGAATAGAGGTTAACTCTATCCCATTTCTAAAGTGTTTCAAAGTGTTACAGTTGGATCATGAGCCTATCACCAATTTGAAAGGTTTTGTCAACCATTCTAGGAAGGAACATCTATTGTGTGAGTTTTGTATATTTGTGTTCAGTGCTGTTAGGTTGGGGTTGTTGAGTGCCATGGCCACACGAGTGACCTGTGTGTGTGCTCAGAATAGGTTAGCTTGTGGGTCAAGGTTTTATGAGCTGGTTTGAGCCCTTCTAAGTTTTCACATGAAACTTTATCAATTCTGTCTGTTTTTACCCACGGTGTTTCTGTTACTTCGGTGTGATAGGATTCTGGAAAACTTTGTATGGATATTCTGAAATAAAGTTAGCCATTTGGGTAATGTTGTTAAATCTCCTATTAATAGCATGTGATGTTTTAATACCCTCAGTGTCTAGGGTGATGAAAGTATCATTCATCCTAGTATGACTAAAGAATGTTAAATCTAAGGAGTTACTAGCAGAAATTATCCAGTTAAAGTATCTCATGTCTAAGAACAAATTTTCAGTAGACGTTTTTGTGACTGGATAAAGATTAGTATATATTTTTAATCCATGGCAGGTATAACACATGGGATTAGACCATTGAAATTGTATCCCTTTGAGTAGTAAAATCCATCAATCCACAGGAGTGTATGTGTTAGAAATGCTGTGTTACTCCTCTTTGTTGTGGTAAAACATGTGTGTCATCTGCTAATCAGCGTGGAATCCCCTTATTAGTCTTGACAGTGAATGTTCACATTGTCCCGTTGTCACAGCCTCATGGTCTGGAGGCATCTAACTGTGAGAGACCCTGTCCAGTCAGAAAACATTTTTCCTATTACAGTACTGTTTCTGATATCATTCGATTCCAGTAGGTTATTGATTCTGTAGCAATGATTTTTGAATTGTTCTGTCCTATAGAAAATTCTAAGATTAAGTAACTTGTTGGAGGGTGTAGACCCTATGCTCCATGTTACCGTTAATTTCCAGTTGGTGAGTATGGTAATCACACACAGTTGAGACAATGGAATGTAGTTCTCTGAATGCTGAGGAGATTTTGGAACATAAATTTCCTACTGCATTAAGTAGAGGGTTAACAGGTTTTTAAATGCAAATAGCTCCTGCTTAATAGTTCGGATTCCTGAATTCCAGAGATAACTAAGTTAGAGAGGATACCTGGTCCTACCAGAATTGTAGAGGCTTTCCAAGTCTAATTCTTTTGATGGGTGGTAGGTTGGGCAGTTCATGGAGGGGTCGTTCCTGGCTCTATTGCATTAATCTTACATTCAGGTTGTATATAGAACAAATTGAATCTTTCATTTGGAAGGTTATTTCAATTCTCTGTGGCTTATGTTTGTGTACAGTTCTCATAAGGCTAAATAATAGAAGCTCAAACATATCTGGCTGGAGGAGTTTTGGTGTTGGGTTGGTAATGCCATAGGTCCATTATGGCTTCCAATGGAACATTCTCATACAGTGTGCAGTATTTCAACATCCCCTCTCAATAATACATGGGTCTGGACTTTAGGCAATACACCATTTGCCAAAGGGGACTCCTTTAGCTGTATAAACTGGTACAGAAGAACAAGTTCTTGCTATAGAGAACATGCTGTGCCAACCATGTATATTCTACCCCTCAAGCATCAGATGGTTGGATCAATGAAAAAAAAAAATTGTTGCATATCTGAATCAATCCTAAGCCTGCATTAAAATCCATTTTCAACATTTCCCACCATGCTGGTGATCTTCTTTGTATAATTGAGGTTTTATTAACAAAAGTTAGTAAAAATGTATTGAATCTAATTGGTCATACTGATTTGATCACTTCCTTTGTTGTTCTATAGGTTGACTTCAGATCTGGATACTGAGGTACCATTATACTGCCATTCATATTAAATAATTTACAAAAAGATGTGTCAGAGGTGGGAATAGCACTGGAGCATTTGAGTTGTGTCCTATGCCCTATAGGTACAAAAGAATCTACAGTGATTGGACTCCTGTTGGCAAGCTATTCAAACTATCTAGAGTGCGATCACAGGTAAAGATCCTGTTTCCTTATTTACCTCTCCTGTGCCAGAACTCAAGTGCCAGAACTCATCCTAAATAGAAAACATTTAGGATTGAATGGGTGTCATAGGCTCTTCTGGGAACCATTTTAACTATGGAGTGCTCATATTTCTGACAACTAGTCCTATTAACTGGTAGTTTAAAAGTCATGATGTAAGCCTGCAGTAGAAGACTCCGTAACAGGTAGTCCTTAAAGCCATAACCATGATCTCTAGAAACATTCCACCGGGTAATATTGCATCCAGTTTTTGATAGGCCTGATCATGTCCAAGTGTTCTCATGAGACGCGTCCTCAATTCCATGAGAGCATGGTAGGATGATGATCTATTGCTGTGACAAGATCTCCAATGATGGAGCTGTGGTAGGGCAGCCACTTGGAAACTTCGAGTCCCCATTCTGTTGTATCCTAAATCCTGTATTATTGAAGTGTAAATCTTCAATCCCATTTTCTGGCGAGAGAAGACAGAAGCTGTCTACTTTGTTCAAGAGCTTTGATTCCCTCCTGTTACGATTTGCAGAAGGTGTCCATGCTGAATTTGAGCTTATCTGTCCTGCCCTAGAGCAATTTACTAGTCCATCCAGGTAATGCCCCACCCGGCGAACCATTGTTCTAACATCTCAGTTGGTTCACCTGGATAGTTTAGGTGCTGGTTCCCTGAATATTCTGTGTAAAAATATCCCTTTGTACTGCTGTAAGTTTCAGTTGAAAGCCTGCAAGAATTGTTTTAAAAGTATTGTCCCTTTGTAGATGTGTGGTAAAATAACCCTTAAGGCTTCTCAGGCATTAAATATCCCATGATGGCATAGTTGTTCCATACAACGCTTCTGTGGGTTTCATGTCAGTCAGGTCTAGCTTGATGTGGGAAGTGGTGATCTGGCTGCACTGCCAAGGTTGGTCCTTTTAAAAATTTCCAATCCAATTTGCAGGTGCAAATGTTCTATTTCCTCTTTTTAAAAATTCTTCAAGTGTTAAATAGGTTGGTGAAGCCTTAGCATACCATGTGCCAGGTATATTATCCCATTGCGTATCTTTGTCCCCTATAAAAATTGCCAGAAAATGGAAAGCTTGGAAAATCTGTTCAAGCATCATAGTATATAAATTTTCATTTCTGGATATGTTGTACGCCCTTGGGTCTCCTGTTGGCACTGGAACCTTGTCTAGGGATGTGTTAAAGTATGAAAAGTGATATAATGAAGGTTTATTAGTAGTAGTAATTTCAAGTTATGTGCATTTGTCATATTCATCGGTATTTACGTTCCTATTTCTACTATATGCTCTCTTTTTCCATGTCCAGTTGGTACCAAAATTCATACCATGTGTTGACAAAAGATTTGTATGAATGTATGATAAGGTTCGTGCTTGTGATGTCTGGATACCCTGCAATTAGTGTATGGCTCTGTGTTCAGTACATATGTGTGTGGTGAGATGACGCAGGGTGGTGTTCATGTTTTTAAATGTAATGGATGTGCTGGAGTCTATGTGTTCACTTAGTTTTCTTATTTATAATGTGAGTGACCCTTGGTTTGCGACCTTATTAAAATCTTCATTGAATGAACATAATTCTGGTCTTTCACACTCTATCATTTTGTCTGTAGTCCTGTAGAGTGTGTGTGTGTATGTGTGTGTGTTTCACATATGGCTTGGTAAAGGTGTGCAGTGAATAGCTCATTGGCAAAATGATGTATGTATAAAAGCCTCTTAAAGCTGCCTTTTTAAAAGTACCATTATGTGCATATGTAACTAGCCTTGAGAAGAGAGAGCGGTTGTTGTACAAGCAGCGCTGGTATGGTTGGGGCATGATTTGAAAAATGGAGTTTCGGTGTAGGCTGGTTCTGGTCTAAAGTCTTACTTTAGGACTTTAGGACTAAAGTCTTACTGCTGTCTCCTGAGTTTATCAGGATATAGGCCATATTTATGGCTGTGATATGTAAGACCAGACACTAAATATTGGCTCTTAGGTGGTACAAGTGGGTATAGTTGTAGCCTAAAATTCTATCCTCCATTATCTTCCTGATCCATCAGCCCTTGTAGACATCAACAATGGTATATTAAAAGCCAATTAATATTAATTGAGTCTTTTGTGTTTGTGACCTCCACTAGTCCCTGTAAAGTTCCTAGTGTCGCTGCTAGTTCAGTTACGAAGCAGTCATTGAAACAGAGATGCCTCCTGGGAGTCAGCCCATGTTGGTGCTCGAACCAGTCAGCAGGCACCTGTCGTGACCAGGGGGTCGTCGTCTACCATATCCTCTGAGAGCTCGTCCCAGGCTCCCCCAAACAACAGGCTAATTTCTGGATCTTCCTCCCACATTATTCACGCCAAGTCTAGAGTTGTCAGGAGATTCTGGGGCGTCCGGTACAGTCGAGGGTTCAGGATTTGGCGCATCTCTCACTCTTCCCTAATGGGAAAAATCTGACTCTTTTAATGCCATGTGAATTAAGCCGATAATGTAGTTAATTAAGTTTCTGGATGATGCTGGCGTCCTGTTATCACTGTGGCAATTCCTGTGGTGGCGAGAGGTGAACAACTTGGTTGACTTGGCAAGACACAGACTTAGGAGAATATTAGTCATTATTAAGAATGTCTTTCCAGCAGCATCCGCAGGAAACAGGATTGACACTGCACATTTGTAGCCCGACTGAACTGTTGGTACAATTGAATATTGATCTCTGACTCAGCCAACTTTGCTCTTGTCATTGTAAGACGTTGTACAAGTGAGCAGGGGCCCGAGAACTGGATAAAGTCTCTAGCAGTGTTCTAATCTGCCACATGAGAACTAGCTGGTGTGTCCCTTTCCTCCACTTACCCTTCCAGCACCGCCGGGGGAGAGAGGGCCTGCATTTCCTTCAGCTGTGGCTGTCCCTGGTGCCTGCGGGCCCCTCCCTAAGTGTTTCCGTGTCTCTGAGCATCAAATTCCTGTTAAGAGAAGGCATCGTCTCTGTTTTGTTGCTCCTTACATGGGAGTTTGGCTGTGAACATCTCTCTCCCTTTTTCCTATATCTGGGGCAGAAGTGTTTAGCATTGTATGAGAACCATCTTGTTGTAATCCGTTGCTCGATCTAGCATAAAGCAAGCCACATCCATAGCTTATGGAAAACTGGCTTCTCTCTCTGTCCGTTGCAATTCTCTCTCTCTCTTTTTTTTTTTAAGATTTTATTTATTTATTTGACAGAGAGAAATCACAAGTAGACAGAGAGGCAGGCAGAGAGAGAGAGAGGAAGGGAAGCAGGCTCCCTGCTGAGCAGAGAGCCCGATGCGGGACTCGATCCCAGGACCCTAAGATCATGACCTGAGCCGAAGGCAGCGGCTTAACCCACTGAGCCACCCAGGCGCCCCTGCAATTCTCTTCTTAATCCTCCATTAAATCTCTCTCTATATCCAGTGGCTGTAGGCTTGCAGGCCAGATGGTAATGCTATAGTAAGTCCCATCAATCACGGAGCTTCTTACCTGGGGTAGCTGTAAAAAGAGTTTTCTGATCATTTTCTGCTATCATTGGTGCTCCAAAGTGAGTAGCCCCTGATTCTAGAGTTCTTGTTGCATGGGCTGGAGGGTTAGAGGGTTTGGCTGCGTCTTTGGGTGCAGTGGACCTGTATTTGTCTGTCCTCTGTTCATATATGATGTATCCTTGTCATGTATTTTTTATGTCCTGCCAGATAAAATTAAGATTTCTTTCTGTAAACCACATGTGTGCCTCTGTCCTTTGTGTCTGTTTCTGTAATTGTATATGGGGTTAGTAGTGCTTCTGTTGTTTGCTTATTTATGGGATACTGGTCTCCCTTCTCTTTTAGTTTTCGTGGTGGTACTTTTTTTTTTTAATCCCCCAGAGGATTTTTTAATTTAAGAACATTCCAGGAGGAATAAATGACCAGTGCAAAGGCCCTCAGGTAGAAAAATGTCGGGCACATTCAGGGAACAGTGAGGAGGACAGTGCGCTGGCGGGAAATATTGAGGGGTGAGTGGGAGGGAAGACCATCAGAGAGGGCAGGGCTGATTGAAAATCACCAAGACCTAACCGGTCATTATAAGGACTTTTACTCTTCCCAGGTTCTCCATGGCCTTCCGTGGTCTACTGAAAAGAATCCGGGATTTGATCCTAGACAACTTTGCTTTCATGAACTGTGGGACTTTTAACCTCTCTTCATTCCCTCATCTGCAAAACAGAATTAAGATCCTAAGAGACTGCTAGTGTAAATCAAATGAGTTCGTGTGTCTGAAAGCTCTTTTTTAATGCTATCATAAATGTTTATTACAAGTAAACCTTAGTTTTCCTGCAATCAGCTTTGCCAATTTCTCCTATAAGTGACCCGATACAGCTGGAGTCAGAGGGATTTTGTAGGATCTCCAGGGAACGGCTCCGACTCTTCCTCCTTAGTCCCTTGGCTAACTCCCCTAGCTCCTCTTGACTCCCCAGTCTGTGTATAAATCTTCTGTTCCAAACCGCAGACGCATGTCCCAATGTCTGATGGGTGGCTTACCTCTGCGATCCCCGCAGCACTGTAGCATGTTAAGACCAAGCGATCACACGCTTACACGGAATGCTAGCTTGATGTCTGTGTGTCTCCCTAAGCTGAACCTCTGTACTTTCTACTCCTATTTTTTTTTTTTTTTTATATATTTTTCTACTCCTATCCTTTTGCTCTGCGGATTTTACCAGCCTCCTTGTCCGGCTGGTTCCACTTGTGAAATGTCTCCTGCAACTGTTCCCTCTTTTTTGTCCCCACGGTCTCTGCCTAATTCAAACCATTTCCTAATGGGAATGATCCCAATTGCCTCATGATTGTCTCCCTCTCTGTTTCTCCAGCCTTACTGGTCCACTATTCCTTGTGGTTTTGATTTTCATGAAAGAAGGCAAGGGCCATGTCACAATCTTTATTTACCCAAAGTCTTGCAGACACTGGGACTCAGCAGATGTTTGCAGAGTGAATAAATACCTGGGCGCGTCACCATTCCTTTAAGAGGCGCCGTCTCTCACCGGTCTGCATTCCCCCTTCCTTCTACCTGCCTGCGCCTTGCCCTGCCTAAAGGTTTAGCCAATCCATAGACTTGCTTGGCCAGGGATAACCAATTCACTGCTTCCCGTTGAGAATATGATTTCCATGGGGTAAATGAAAATAATTAAGCCCAGCTATCTGAAATTCACAGCCCTTATTTTGATCACATTAATTAGAATATATTTAAACTACTAGGTGAGAAAGAGTTGTATCTGGGCTGTTGAATTCACTTCTGAGGGATAAGTGGAGTCTGGGTAATTGGACTAAAACAACCCAGGCAGGGACTTCTAAAGGCAGGAAGATAGTTTGGTAATACTGCCTGGTCTTCTGTCTTTAAAAGGCATCTCATAGCTGGTGTTGTAAACTCCCAAATTTATCTCTCTAGCCCCTAGGATCTCCTGAACTCCAGACTTATTATAACTACTTACTTGACCTTTCCATTTGAACAGCTCCTAAAAATTTCTAACCTGAAAAGCCCAAATTTAAATTTTTCCCACCTTACTGCCCCGCAGCCTCTTTCATCCAGAATTTGCATTCCTCCCAGTGTCTCTTGCCCAAATCAGGGTTACCCATGCCTCCCTGTGTTCATTTTCTATTGCGGCTCTAGCAAATCACCAGAAACCTACTGCCTTAAACAATACAAATTGCGGTGTTTACTTAATTATTATCTTCCAGATCTGCAGGTCAGAAATCCAACAACAGACTCGAGCCAACAGCAAGGTGTCAAAGGCCTGCACTCCCTTCTGGAGGCTCAAGGACAGACATTTCCTTGCCTTCTCCAGCTTCTGACTGCAGCCCGAGATTGCTCTGCTTGTGGTCCCTTCCTCAGTCTTCCAAACCAGCCACAGCAACTCCTTTTCTGTCTACCTTATCACTTCCTAGCTGGTGTTCTTACTGCGCTTGCCCTGAGTAGCTCCTCATTTTACTCAGAATATTTATGAGGACAAATGATGGTCTACATGAATCTGACACTGTACCTCCCACTCCACCTCCAAACTCTTTACTTCACTCTTCTCCTTTCCTATTAGTCTCAATGCACCAGCTAGAGTAGCCTCTCTCCTTTTCTGCAGTCTTTCCAGGTGTATCTTTGCATTAGGACGTGTGCATCAGCTATACTCTGCCAGGAACTCTTTCTGGAGATATCCATTGGCTGAATCTCTCCTCTCTTTGTAGTGCTTGTTCAAAACTCACTTACTCAGTGAGGACTCTTGGCCATTCTCCCTAGCCCTGCAACCCATCTCCCTCCCCACAGGACTCCCAGTTTCACTACTCTGTTATACTTTTCCTTTTTCTGTAGCACATACTATTTCTCATTTATCACATTAATGACTTTCCTTTATTAAAATGTAAGTTCTACAAAGGCAGGGTGATCTTTTTTGTATTCAAACACTTATAGTAACTGGCAGGCACTCAATCCCAGTTGAATATCCAATGAACAAATGAATAAGACAATATTAAGATACTATTCCCCACACCCACCACCAACTTTTCTTTAATCCTCCAATACTTCTATTTTTAGAGCCTCTTTTCCCGTGTCTGTTAAGTCCTGGTTGCTGGTTATTGCAATAGCTTTTGTTTTTCCTCATCACATTTCAAGACTGTCTCCTCCTACTTGATAGGATCACATAGAGGTTTTATTCTTAAGACAGTGGCACTGGGGCTGTGTGGTCATCTCTCCTCTGTCCTGCTTAGCAGACTTTTCTTACAGTTGACAGCTCAACCCTCTGCCAACCTTCATATTATATAAAATAACTAGAACTGGTTGGTTTCTTGTTTTGGCAGAATTCCCACCTTTCCTGGAACCATGTGAATTATTGCCAATTCATTGTATCTAACTACATAGGTAGCTAAAGACTTATAGACACAAACAGACACACATAACATGTATTATTTAAAGGCAGATATTAATAGATGAAATGACATATGAATATTCATCATTGTGTACAGTAAAACAATCTGGGACCAAATTCCGGCATTCACAGAAAAATCAGGGCTGCAAATTGTAGGACTCTGAACTAAAGCTGATATTCCTATCGGACTAAAGCTGATATTCATATTGGAAGCTCTTCTAGAAACTACTAGAAGCACTGTCCTGATATCCTATTAGAATCTCTGTTAGCTACACAAATGGAAAGATCATTAGATTTTTCTAAAAATCTGCGACAGTTGGAGAAAACTTACTTTCTCAAGTTAGATCTATAGTATGAATATTCTCACTTGAAAAAATAAAAGCCTCCCAACATACTGTTACAGGTAGCTTTATCATTTTGTCATGTAAAAATACACTTATTAATTTTAATATAAGCATTCATTCACCAAAATTTATTCCTTCTATTCTATGAATGTATTTTGAGGTTTAAGAATATATTTGATAAAGTATAAGCCTCTGATATGCCTTCCAACTTGGTAATAATATTCTGTGTGGCAATTAATTGAAACTAAAGATCAATTTTTTAATATGAATATTTAAAAGCACATTTAAAATTCAAGATTGACTTACTCGAAATCCATAAAGTAAGTAGCTGATCGTAGTTATAAAGAGCAATAATCTTAAAAACATCTCAACAGCCTCAGGCTGCCATCTTAGTATGTCTCTAAGCATTTACTTTTTTTTTTTTTTTTTTTGCTCTACTTTTTACCAGGTATTCTTTGTGCTATTCATGTATTTCTTGTTCTACTCTTTAAAATTTGAAATGCTATTTTCTAAAGTGGCACTTGAGGTCTTCCATGGTTCAGACAATGGGAAAAGTGTGTTATGATTGTAGGAAGTCTGTCATTTCCAAAGTGAACCCTGCTCCATTTCCCCACACCTTTAAGCTAACTATCTGTGACCTATTACACCAAGTTTAAAGAGCTAGGATTTTCCACCAGGAATATGTGCTGGATACTCATCAAGATCACTGTTATCTGAAGTGTATGACATGGAAGAGCTTTGTGATGGTTAATTTTATGTGCCAATTTGACTGAGTAAAAAAGAATTTTTTTTAACTCAGATAACTGGTAAAACATCATTTCTAAGTGTGTCTGTGAGGGTCTCTAGAGGAGATTGACATTTGATTCAGTAGACTAAAGATCACTTCCTTAGGGCACCTGAGTGGCTCAGTCAATTAAGTGTCTGCCTTTGGCTCAGGTCGTGATCCTGGAGTCCTGGGATTGAGTAGGGAATCTGCTTCTCCCTCTCCCTCTGCTCCCCCCTCCTGCTCTCTTTCCCACGGTCTCCTGCATGCTCTCGTGTGTTCTCTCTCTGTCTCTCTCTAATAAATAAATAAAATCCTTAAAAAAGGATTCATCAGATGAAGGTGATCACCTTCATGGGCATCGTTCAACTATGCTGGCCCTGAACAGAACAAAACTGCTGAGGAAGGGTGAATTCACTCTCTGTTTGAGTTGAAAATTTATCTTCTCCTACCTTTCAGCATTGGCAATGCCTTCAGATGAAGTCTGAAGGCAGTCTGTGGATAAATCTCTCTCTGCTCAGAGAGGCAGATCTTTTAAGTCCATCCAGACCTTCAACTGATTGAATGAGGCCCACCACATCATGGAGGCAATCTGCTTTATGCAAAGTGTGTCGATTGATATGTTAATCTCCTCCAAAAATACCCTTTGGTGCAACCACTCTGGAAAACAGCATGGAAGTTCCTCAAAATGTTGAAAATAGAACTGCCCTATAACCCAGTAATTGCACTACTGGGTATTTACCCTAAAGATACAAACCTAGTGATCTGAAGGGGCATGTGCACCCAAATGTTTATAGCAGCAATGTCCACAATAGCCAAACTATGGAAAGAACCTAGATGTCCATCAGCAGATGAATGGATAAAGAAGATGTGGTATATATATACAATGGAATACTATGCAGCCATCAAAAGAAATGAAATCTTGCCATTTGTGACAATATGGATGGAACTAGAGCGTATCATGCTTAGCGAAATAAGTCTAGTGGAGAAAGACAACTATCATATGATCTCCCTGATATGAGGAAGTGGTGATGCAACATGGGGGCTTAAGTGGGTAGGAGAAGAATCAATGAAACAAGATGGGATTGGGAGGGAGACAAACCATAAGTGACTCTTAATCTCACAAAACAAACTGAGGGTTGCTGGGGGAAGGGGGGTTGGGAGAAGGGGGGTGGGGTTATGGACATTGGGGAGGGTATGTGCTTTGGTGAGTGCTGTGAAGTGTGTAAAACTGGCGATTCACAGACCTGTACTCCTGGGGATTAAAATATATGTTTATAAAAAATAAAAAATTAAAAAAAATACCCTTTGGAAACCCTCAGAATAGTGTTTGATCAAATATTTGGGCACCCTGGAGCCCACCCTAGTTGAAAATAAAAATAACCATCACCTGTCTGTACTGCCAAATCTAGCGTGGGTGCTTAGCTATCCTCATATCCTGGATCTTTGCAGCTGCATTTCAACATAGTTCATTACTCTCTGAATTATTCCTAACTAATGCTTCTACTGTACTGATTGCCTTCAGTCAATTGCAGCCTTCCTTTTGTTTCTAATTCATATTCAGTCGATACAGATCAGGAACTCAGAAGAACAACTGATTGCAGGATGCCTGGGTGGCTCAGTCAGTTGAGTGTCTACCTTCAGCTCAGGTCATGATCTGCAGGTCTTTGGATCGAGTCCTGCGTCAGGCTCCTTGCTCAGTGGGGAGCCTGCTTCTCCCTCTGCTTGTGGTTGCTTGTATGCGTATTCTCTCTCTCTCTCTCTCACTCTCTGACAAGTAAATAAAGACTTTCTTAAAAAATTAAAGCAGAAGTTGATAGCTATGCAAAATAAGACCTCTAACCTGTGGCTTGTGACAGGATTCAGTTGTAAGCTATCTGATGTCAGACAATTTGTAGAACTTGATATTTACCTATGTTGCCATATTCATTTGGACAGAATATTCAGAATTTCCAAATATTAGCCCAGCTGGAACTGTTACAAAACAAATGGATCTTTTCCTTTTCTGTTTTTAAATAAACGAGAGAAGCTGCTATTTTCAGCAGTGATCACAGAAACAAGTATGCATGATCTATGACAAGTACAGACTGTTACAAACGGTTAAGACAAATTTATTTCTTAGAACTTCAAAGCCTTAAAGTTTCTTCATCAGAAGATAATCAATTTCTATTCCAACTTTGCAACTTGAAATCTAAAATTTCCTTAAAAATATCTGATTTCTAGCTTTAGCAAATGTGGTTTTCTTCATGAACCTGACAATCAAACTGCATTTCACATTCTCTCTTGCTGATCTCTAAGAAAATTCCATTTTGCTTTTTGCTCATTTTCTTCAATATTACTTCTTGTCATTATCAGTCAATCTGAAAAATTATGAATCTCCTATTTTACTGTGTATATTAGAGAAGAGAGTGGTGCCAGAATCAAGACCATTTGCTTGTGATTACGCCTACTTACAGAACAAAACTGACCACATTTAACTCAAGTTGTTGTAGTACATGA
The DNA here is from genome assembly GCF_022355385.1 of Mustela nigripes. NCBI lineage: Eukaryota > Metazoa > Chordata > Mammalia > Carnivora > Mustelidae > Mustela > Mustela nigripes. The sequence goes on along the minus strand of NC_081557.1, from coordinate 260,534,098 downwards.
GCCAATTAAGCAGAGAACGAAAGGAGTTTTGGGGTAACAAAATCTTCCTGAATGATATTTATTTAGAGCAGGAGACAAAATGACCACAGAAAATACAAATCACAAAGTTGAAAACAACTTAAAAAAAAAAAGAAAGAAAAAGGTCCCCACTTCTTTTAAAACCTTCTTTTATTCTTTAAATAGGTTTCATGCATGACAGTTGACTAAAATTTCCATCAAAGTCTTTGATAAAGATAGGGGCATCTGGGTGGCTCAGCTGGTTAAAGGTTTGACTCTTGGTTTCAGCTCAGATCCCCATCTGAGCACTGGGAGATTGAGCCCCACGGTAGGCTCCAGGCTCTGTGCTCAGTGGGGAGTCTGCTTGAGATTCTCTCTCCCTCTCCCTTTGTCCCTACCCCTGCTGGCGCTCTCTCAAAATAAATAAAGTCTTCAAAAAATAAAGATGGATTGTTATCAAACTTTCCAATACAGGAGTGGGACCCTTTGGTTCCACAGATGGGACTTCAGGAGCATCCAAGATCCTGCTGAAATTGTTTATAACGTGTTGTATATTGTAGGTACGGATGTCTTTAGAGAGTGTTTTCATTGTTCTCATCAGCTTAACAAAGAGGCCGAGACCCTCAAAATACTTAATCCACTATTTTAGAAACTAGTATTTTTAGTATTTTAGAAACTAATGTTTTCTTGAGTGAGTCAGACTTCGTATCTATGTCCGTATCTTCACATAAAGCAATTAAGACTGGATAATTCTTTACATACATACATGGTGGCATGTGTCACTATTTTAGAAGTTTTCCTGGTAATTTGGAGCAGTTTTTATTTTCTTTTGGGGCATTTAGCCATACTCAAGTTTGAATATGCTTCTGCAAAATCTTAATTTAGATTTCAAAATAAAATCTAATTATGTAAAGTACCCTACCAAATAATAGGACCCACCAAACTAAGAGAAAAGGTATAGAAGGTCTCTTCCTAGTTAATTAACTCCAGTATGGCTTGCCAATGTGGATGTGTGTTTTTCCTAATTCCCTCAATAATGAATTCCATGAAGAACTGTGACTCTTGGGAGAAGGCGAGGACAACTACCGACACGCCCTTGGGAATCGAAGCCCGGACCACCTGCCACCCTTCTTGATGGTCCTTCCACCGTAAGGATTGTCCGCATAGGAGCTTCATCGTCAACACTGAGCATCACACCAGTAATGCCAGAGTTCTGTGTGCTGCCACATTTAAACCCACAAACCTTTCTCCTGGGGTCCAGACAGAGTTACCATCTCTTCAGTCACTACCTTCTGGCTCGTGCACTTCAATCAGGCATTCGCTGGTGGTCTCATTTCCTCCTAGATCTCCGCTCAGTCGTTAGCCTCTTGGATCATACTGCAACCATGACACACATGCAAAAACTCTATAGCTTCAAAAAAGTAAACGGGAGTAAGTATCCTCTTTCTCAACTGAAGGTCCCCATCTTGCTTTTCTTTTCTGCCTTGGGATGTGTGTGTGTGTGTGTTTGCTTATTGGACAATCTTTAATCACTAGCAGACTTCTTCATCAATGGCAATTATTCCAAATTATTTTATCACTAGTAGGAACATGTCACTTTTAGGACCATAGTTTATATGAATAACTCATATACACATACCACATAAATGTACCTATATGTATATATAATTTGTGGATATAATACTGAGCATATCTAAAAATATAATTGTATATATTATATACAACACCACACACATATGCAAATTTCCCTTCCTATTCCTGCATAGTAGAACATTCAAGACTCCAAAAGTAGTTTTATTTTTTTTTAAATTTTATTTATTTGACAGAGAAATCACAAGTAGGCAGAGAGGCAGGCAGAGAGAGAGAGAGAGAGAGAGGGAAGCAGGCTCCCTGCTGAGCAGAGAGCCCGATGCGGGGCTCAATCCCAGGACCCTGAGATCATGACCTGAGCCGAAGACAGAGGCTTAACCCACTGAGCCACCCAGGCGCCCCTCAAAATGAAGTTTTACTAAAGTCTGTGGAAAATGTCTGTGTGGGTGAGGATGAGAGAGAATAGGTTGCCTTACAACGACACAAAACCCTCTCTTTTTAAAAACTCCTTTACATAAGTGTCCTCCCCAAATATTGTACACAATTCATAAACATTAAAAACACAACCTAGATTGTCTTGACTTCTGACTTAAGCATCTTGCTCTCTGGAACCTCGAACCTCCAGAATACGGAGTGTAAGACTGTCGCGGTAAGGCCTTTCCAACACAAACAAGTATTGAAGCCTCGAAGCCTCGCTTCTCCGTCTCCTCTACCTCCAGTTCTTCATTGCTGATCTGGCCGGTCACCAGGCACAGCGTATTAGAAACACAAGAGCAGAAGCGCTGCAGATCAAGGTCAGTGTGACCTTCTGAAAGCAGAAGTCTGATCACCTCCTCCTTATCCCAGGTCCTCAGTAGCTCGTCTCTGCGGCTACTCCTTCTCCTAAGTCTGCTCCTTCCTCCAAAAACCGCTCCCCTCACCTCTTGGAGCTCCTATTAATGATGGAAATTGATCTCAAACCTTTTCTGGCCCTTCCCACACTGTCTCTTTGGCATTTCTACTAATACCATGTACAGACTTGAACTCTCTTAGTAATGATATGACATTTTTATTGTTTGTCTGTCTCCTTTATCGGGCTGTAAAATTTATAAAGCTGACAGCCGCCTTCTAGCTCAGGATTAGATGTTGGTGGTGTCAAATAGCGGAGCAAGGGATACATGTGAAAGTTTGCTGTGCTGCCCTCAGAACTCCTGCTGCCTCTTTCCAGGCTTCTGGTCTTTTTTCTGGCAGGAGGCACCGTGCACTCTCCTGCAGAAGCCAGCATCTCCTACCTGGCTGTCTTCAGTTCTACCACCAGAAGGCTCTGGCAGAAAATCCTGAAAAGAGACGAAAGCAATTAGAGTAAGTGATAGATGAAGTGCTTAGAAGATGAATTTTAAGTGTTCAGTGTCAACAGCATATGAAGAAAAAGGGTGGAGATAAAATTGCTCAGCCGATTTCTGGCTTTAGACCACATTAAGTACATTAAAAATGTACACACCTCCTACATTACATATAATACTTGACATACAAAAATAATATAATATTGTTTTGAAAAATATCTGGCTCTGAGCAATGAATTGGCTCTGATGTCTCTCATCATGATGTCGGTGTGGAAATTCTTGCAAAGTGAGGAAAACTGAATTTATAAATAGTTCCCAAATATAACAGAAATCTTATTAACACTAAAGGTGACAGTAGTGTGGCTAGCATAACGTTATGTTTTGTTGACCACTAAATATTTGTTAATCCTTATTTTATAATCTTCCTGTTGCTGAGCCAGTATTTTCTGGTTTCAAAATTATATAGGCCCCTGAAAAGCACATTGCCCCTGGGCACTGTGCTTGTAGTTCCTAAAGAATAAAATGGCCCCAGGTTTAGCAAGCATCAAGGACCTGGCATCACCCTCAGAGCCTCCTGGGGGATCTTTGGGAAATGTGCATTCCATGCATTATTCTGTTTTATGCCTAGAAGACCTATTTGAAGCCTCACCGACTTGTTTAGGAGCCGTGTTGATGCCCTAGGGGAATGATTGCTCTATACAGAAATCTTATAAAGAAAAACATAATCTTGGAAGATATTATCAAATTTGCATTTGTTATTTTAAAATAAGAATTCATGTAGAGCAAAAGGGATACCTTTTGGGTGAGATTAGTTTAAGTACATATGACTTGGGATCTCTTTCTCCAAAGCCTCAGAAGTCAGGCTTTCATTTAAGTGCAGCTATAGTTTATCTTATACTCCAATTGTCCTCCGGCAAGAATTTGCCCTTTGAAAGGTCACAGATGAGTGATATACAATCCTGCAACTCATTTCTGGTCAAACCTTAGATTGATTTAAATCTGAAGGTGGAACACCGAGCTGTCAGCAGTTTTTTTGAATGAGCTATAGATTTCCTTACAAATTCTGATGGCTCATTATTTACATGCAAAGGAGAACAAGTTAAAGGAAGAAAGCCTCTACACACACATTCTCTCTCTTTCTCTCTCTCTCTCTCTCTCTCTCTGCAGCAAGCAGGTGTAACATGATGCCAATAATTATGAAAGCATGGATTTTAATTGCCCAGGAGAGTTTCTAAAATCCTTTCTCAAATATAATCTCCTCCTTTTTCTAACCAGGTGATGACGGTAACACTTGAGAGACTTGTAATCCCATTTCGTTATTTACTCACATAACATTCAAAATAAGAGTTGATCCAAGTTTTAAGGCATTGTTGATATTATCAAAATAAGACTTGTGATCTGCAAAATGTTACTTCACCAAGGAAGAAAAATAAACTATTACAAATACTTTGAGTGGAAGCAAATGAAATGAGTTACTCTCACTATCATACAGAAAATTAAGACTTTCTTAGTAATAACCTCCTTTATATTACCAGAAGAATGAAAGTTACTTGAAAGTAAATGAAGAGGAACTGATGATTTCACCACTGCTTTTCAGTATTTTTAAAATTTCTCTTATTTAGACCTGTATTATGATAAAGAAGAACACAATATGATATTATATGGTAGAAGTGGGTGATGTTAAATGTATGTTTCTCAGCCTGGCAGATCAAGTAGAAGATGGAGGATCTAAATGATAGAAAAATCTCAATTTATGGAATAAGTGCTTTGAACAAACATTCTATTAAATGAATTGCCATTTTTTAGAACCTAAAGAGTATCCCTTCTTTCAACTATCGTATATTAGTCCACAAAGAACACTGAGTGAATTTCTGTTAAGTAAGGAATGTGGTATCAGGTGGGGCTTTATTAGTGTCTCCTCAAATCCTGAAACTACTGAGGTAACCACATCAAAACTAAAAATTCTTGAAAGTCAAATGTCAAATCTAAGAAAATCAATTATGATATATGTGACAAAAATGAATGCTAGCCTACATACATAAAGAACATCTACAAACCTATTTATCTTTCTCTTTCAATTATTCATTTCACAAATGGTATGGTAGTTCTCTAGACCTGCATTTGGTAAGCTTTTTTTCTTTAAAGGACTAGATAGTAAATATTTCTAGCTATGCAGGCCATAAGGTCTCTGTTGTAACTTCTGCGCACTGCAGTAGAAAAACAGCTGCAGCTAGGGCAGGAGGAATGGGCGTGGCTGTGCTCCTGGGGAGCTGTTGACAGAACCAGCAGAGGGTGTATTTGACCCAGAGCTGTTGCTTACCAACCCCTGTGCTAGACCTTAAAAAATAAATGAGAAAAGCAAAGTCCTCACTCTCAGGAACTTTCATTCTAGTGGTGACACAGATGATAAATAAATAGAAACCTATAAAATGCAAAGGGGTGATGGAGAGATACCATATCAGGGTAAAGAGTGAGAATGAAGAGAAAAGATAAAAAACAGATTTGAAAAAAATCTGGAAAAATAAGTAAAAGATAAATCTATCAAGAAGCCATATAAGATGCTTCAAAATCTGAAGTCTGTAAATCAAAGAAATCAAAATAACAAGATGGTATAATTTTTCACCTTTAAGAATGACAATGACTAAAGTTATAATTCATAATGTTATCAAGAATCAGAGGAAAAAGGCCTGGAATTTCATTGCTAGTTTGACTGTAAACTGGGACAATTCTGAAAGTGATTTGAAAACATCAACATTGCAAATAGTTACCCTTTTGGGTTTTAAATTTTTTTTTTCATATTGAAGTACCGTTGACCTACAACATTATGTTAGTTTCAGATGTACAACCCAGTGAGTCAACAGTTCTATAATATTGCTCAGTGCTCAGTACTACGAAGTTACTTTAGTATTATTGACTATACTCCCTGTGTTGTAATTTTTATCTCTGACGTTTTTCAATTTTTTAAACTGAAGTATAGTTGACACACAATGCTACACTAGTTTCAGGTGTACAACATCACAATTTGACAACTCTGCTTTTTGCTATGCTCAAGTGTAGATGCTATCTGTCACCATACAACACTACAATAATACCATTGATTTTATACCCTATGCTCTGTCTTTCATCCCCATGACTTATTCGTACCACAACTGGGAGCCTCCATCTCCCACTCTCCATACCCCAAATAGGCACCTTTCTTTCCCCTAAACATTATTTTTTTATTATGATATGTTAGTCACCATACAGTACATCATTAGTAATAGACACCTTTTGATCCAATATTTTTGCTTTTTAAAATGCCTTCTACAGAAACACAATTAAAATTTACAAAAATTGATGTTAGAATATTTGATATGGCAACATACTTATTGGCAAAGAATAGAAACAACTTGATTATTAACAAAAGGATTGTTGAAATTGTGATCATTTCATTCAAGACATCTTTATCAACCATTTAAAGTAATGAAGTAGGCATAAGATATTGACAGGGTTGTGAGAGATAGGTTACTATTTAAAAAGGGGTTTGACATTTCCTTATACCACACACAAAAATAGACTCAAATTGTATGAAAGACCTCAGTGTGAGACAAGAATTCCTCAAAATCCTTGAGGATATCACAGGCAGCAACCTCTTCAACCTCAGCTGCAGCAACTTCTTCCTAAAAACATCACCAAAGGCAAAGGAAGCAAGGGGAAAAATGAACTATTGGGACTTCATCAGGATCAAAAGCTTTTGCACAGCAAAGGAAAAAGACAACAAAACCAAAAGACAACAGACAGAATAGGAGAAGATTTTTGGAAACGACATATCAGATAAAGGGCTAGTATCCAAAATCTATAAAGAGCTTAGCAAACTCAACACCCAAAGAACAAATAATCCAATCAAGAAGTAGGCAGAAGACCTGAACAGACATTTCTGCAAAGACATCCAGATGGCCAACAGACACATGAAAAAGTGCTCCACATCACTCAGTATCAGTGAAATACAAATCAAAACCACAGTAAGATACCACCTCACACCAGTCAGAATGGCTAAAATTAACAAGTCAGGAAATGACAGGTGCTGGTGATGCGGAGAAAGGGGAACCCTCCTACACTGTTGGTGGGAATGCAAGCTGGTGCAGCCACTCTGGAAAACAGCATGGAGGTTCCTCAAAAAGTTGAAAATAGAGCTACCCTATGACCCAGCAATTTCACTACTGGGTATTTACCCTAAAGATACAAATGTAGTGATCCGAAGATGCATATGCCCCTAAGTGTTTATAGCAGCAATGTCCACAATAGCCAAACTATGGAAAGAACCTAGATGTCCATTCAACAGATGAATGGACAAAGAAGAGGTGGTATATATATATACAACACAATACTATGCAGCCATTAAAAGAAATAAAATCTTGTCATTTGCAATGATGTGGATGCTGAGCGAAATAAATCAGAGAAAGACAATTATCATATGATCTCCCTGATATGAAGAATTTGAGAGGCAGAGTGGGGGGTTTAGGGGCTAGAGAAGGAAAAAATGAAACAAGATGGGATCAGGAGGGAGACAAACCATAAGAGACTCTTAATCTCACAAAACAAACTGAGTTAGTGGGGGGGTTGGGGGAGTATGGAGAGGGTGGTTGGGTTACGGACATTGGGGAGAGTATGTGCTATGGTGAGTGCTGTGAAATGTGTAAGCCTGATGATTCACAGACCTGTATCCCTGGGGCAAATAATACATTATCTGTTAATAAAAAATAATAATTTTTAAAAAAGGGGTTTAAAAAAAAACAAAAAAATTAAAAAGGGGTTTGGTAAAAATTATATATAGAAACATCCTCATCCTACTAAACATAAAATATAAACTATATGTTTTATAAAGCATAACTATATGTGTGGCATTGCAGACTGGTAGATAAAGAAACTTTTAAATAAATGTTACTGGGACACTGAGGTATCCATACAGGAAAAAATTAAATGTGATTCTTGCATCGCCCTGTCTATACAGGTAGGTTGAAAACTAAAAGGCAAAAGTAAAATCTTAAAGCTTGAAAAATTAATATAAAAAAGATTATGTCCTCAGAATAGCAAATTTTTTTTTAGCCGGTACAAGATTGATGACTTAAAAATTAAGAACCATTATTTTCAATTAAAAGACCTGTGGAGAACAAGGCAGTTAGGCTCAGAGCAGCAGAAAATATTTGGAACACATATAATCTGAAGAATTTGAGATCTAGAATAAGGTATGTTTGTAGTCAATAAAAAGTAGAGAATTCAACAGAAAAAATCTGGGGTAAAAACAGGAAGCCCTTTCACCAAAGATAAGAACACAAACACATAAAAATGTTTGATCTGGGCCATCATAAAAACTCAAAGCCACAATCAAATACTATTTTATACCCACCAGATTGTCATATTAAAGGACAACAGTCCCAATGATGGCAAACAGTAGAGCAACAGCAACTTTAGTACATTGTTTCAGGAAGTCTAACTTGGTTATATTTATGAAAAGCCACTGGATATTTTAACAGTAATGAAGGTGCCTATGCCTTCGACACAGCAATTCCACTCCTGGGTGTGTGCTCTAGAGAAATCCTTGTGTATTTACACCAGGAGATGTGTCCCTAGCAACATGGTTTGTAAGTACAAGACATGGAAAATACAGAATAGAAATAACTTGGTTATTAACAAAAGGACTGTTGACATTGTGACAACTTCATTCAAGAAATGCCCGTCAACCAAATAAAGTAATGAAATAGGCGTCCGCATATTGACAGGGTTGTGAGAAATAGTTTACTATTTAAAAAGGGGTTTGGAAAAAATTATAGACGGAAACATCCTATTGTCTTAAAAACAAAACTGTATGTGTAGCGTTGCGGACTGGTAGGTGAAGAAGTAGAATGAGGAAGTCTATTGTGATAAAGTCACACAACGGACTGCCCCATAGCAGTGAGATGAATGAATGACAGTTACATGCATCAAAGCAGTACTTACAGCAAAATGAGAAAGCTAATACATTCCTTCTTTTCTGCCCGCACTAGGGCTATGTTTGAGATCTTGCTTTCTTTAATAGCCAACTAATATCATATGACTATGAATTATCAAAAAGCATAAAGAACTAATTACAAGCTTACCAGAAGTCCTAGAAGAGAAAATGCATTTTACAATAACAAGTCACTAACTAAAGTCTAATGTGTGTATACACAAAGTGAATATTTTATATTCTTCATATATTAAATATACATGTTCTGGCAGGGTTCTGGGTTTTGAAGATCATCATGATTTCTGTCCGACAGAACTCCAAACCTCCAGGAACTTGGTCTTTTCTATTGTAATCTCCAGACTGAGAACAATGCCTGCTCCAAATGTGCCGACGATTATTTTCCTCAAATATCTGGCCTCCATTATCAGATAGGAAATTCCACGTGACCTGTGATAGCCTCTATCTACTCCTACTGGTTCATCTCACTTATACTATTCAGACATACAGGAAAGAGATTTAATGAATACTTGTGCTAACAGGATTATGAAATTTTTACCACCAAATCTCCAAAGATCAAACTGTAATTCTTTCGTCTTCTTGATATTATCTTTTCCTCCGATGCATTCATTCTAGAGCAGCTATAAAAATGAGTACGGTCACAGGCACAAATTAGAAATTAAAATAGACTTAAAAGACAATGTACTCTGAGAAACTTATGATATAAGAGATAAATGCAAATGAATGTTTGACCCAAAACTAATATGCTATTTCCCCCTGCCCTTTGCATCTTGATTACAGAGAACACAATTGTTCTGTAGCTTAAAATAATGTTCGTTGAAGTGGCTTAAAAAGAAAAAAAAAAAGGGTGCCTGGGTTTCTCAGTGGGTTAAAGCCTCTGCCTTTGGCTCAGGTCATGATCCCAGGGTCCTGGGATCGAGCCCCATGTCGGGCTCTCTGCTCCGCAGGGAGCCTGTTTCCTCCTCTCTTTCTGCCTGCCTCTCTGCCTACTTGTGATCTCTTTCTGTCAGATAAATAAATAAAATATTAAAAAAAAAAAAAAAAGAAATGCTTGTGCAAAAGAAAAAAGGAGTAAACACCTAACCATTGTTTAAAGTATAGTCCGACTGTGGGAAAAGAAACATCCAGGTAAAACAATTACACAGATTTCCTAGCTGCAGGAGGTCACATAGCCTTGAACATGTTTAAGTGAATTATAAATCTTGGAAAGTATAATGCAAGTTAGAATCAGGTTAAGCCGCAGCAATATAAATCCTTGCCCTTAAACCCCAGAATTCAGAAATAGCAAATTTTTAAATGCTGGTGATAATTTTAAAAGTTTAGCATTCTGTTAGCAGGAGTAATTTTTAACATAGGTAGTTACTAGATGGTGCATTTTGTTCGTAATCCCATCTGAGCTCTGCAGAATGAACCAAAATGTTGAATCAAGAATAGTGTCCATGGTACTTGTTCTAGGTACTATGAGAGGCTTCAAAAATGTATATTTTAGCCCCAAACTTTTTGACTATAGAATATCTTCCTTTTTCTTTTTTGAAAAATGTCCAATGGGATGACTGCTCCTTAAAATGAACTTTGGGGATTACTTACCGTGCTTTGGGTCTATTAAGTGTGGATGAAATATTTTAATATAAATACTTATGGTGACCTCTCTGGGTTTCGCTTTTGTTTTTGACTTAAGTTTTGACTATTTTAAACAGAGCAAAGAGCAACTTTATTTAAGTAAAAAAAAAATCATTTGGCAATAGCAGAAGAATTGCAATTTGGGAAAAGCAAACTATGGTGAACCGGAAGCACGTCTGAAGAGGCCAATGGAAGGTCAGCTTTAATGAGGCTTTAAGAGGAGATTAGGGGGGCGCCTGGGTGGCTCAGTGCGTTAAGCCGCTGCCTTCGGCTCAGGTCATGATCCCAGCGTCCTGGGATCGAGTCCCGCCTAGGGCTCTCTGCTCCGCAGAGAGCCCGCTTTCCTCTCTCTCTCTCTCTCTCTCTCTGCCTGCCTCTCTGCCTACTTGTGATCTCTCTCTGTCAAATAAATAAAAAAATATTAAAAAAAAAAAGAAGAGATTAGGGAGGGTTGTTTTGAACAAAATTTTTTTGGAGAAGAACAAGAGTTTGAGGTCGCAGTGGTTTCTCATTGGCTGCAAGGGGTAGTTTGTATATTGCAAGGGGGATATTTGTTCATTTTCTTGAAGGCAGGAGATAAAATTCCTGTGTTCAATGTGTCCATTCTTACCAAAATTAGTTGTTTTCTTCCCTCTTATGGCTGGCTATGCTGTGAGCGGTCCCTGGGTGAGGGCATCCCCTTCAGGGAGCCCCATTTTAAATGAGGTTTCCTTTACTTTCCAAGACAAACTTTATAAACTTTATTTTATAAAGGTAATTGCGTTGGTGACTCATCAAATGAATCACAGAACCCTCCCCCTACACACGCTTATTCTGAGTGTTTACTCTGTTTTTCAAAAAAAGAGAGGTGCTTGTCCTTTGGAGGTGGCCCAATGTCAGAAAAACGTTACTGACATCCACTCCTTTCTTTGGAGCAAAAATAATGCAACTCGATAACAATATCTAGATATCTTTGATAACATGTGGGATATGGTTAATTATATTGAATTCATAATCATAATTTTAAAACCGTGTTTAAAATTCATTTTGAGGAGTGCTTGGGTGGCTTAGTGGGTTAAAGCCTCTGCTTCAGCTCAGGTCATGATCCCAGGACCCTGGGATCCCAGCCCCACATTGTGCTCTCTGCTCAGCAGGGAGCCTGTTTCTCTCTCTCTCTCTGCCTGCCTCTCTGCCTACTTGTGATTTCTGTCTGTCAAATAAATAAAAATCTTCCCAAAAAAACCAACAAAACTTCATTTTGAATTGAAGGTTTACCTTTCTCTTCCCTGTTCCCCTAAGCTAATCCCTAGTTACTACACTAACAGATAGCAACTTGGCTTTCCTCAAATTTTAACTTTTTAATTAGGAGTTTTTGTTTTTTTAAATACCAATGAATATCAAAATGATCAAAACCAAGAAGCTGATGAAAAAGCAAAGTAAAAGTACAGCTCCTTTAAGGCTTCCATTGTCGGATTTAATGATCTGATTGTTCGTTCTCAGAGTTCATATTCAATTTCATTAAATGCGAAATTTCCTTGTCTAGATTTTCCTAATCACCATCCTTTTCCTGAAATCCCATGATGAAGTCATTCAGGGTAGGCAGGAAAAATAAAAAAAACCATGATTCATTCTAGAAGGCTTGCCCTACATTTGTATCCTGCTGGCTGTGGGACCCGTGATTTGATTGGCAGGACAAAGCCACCAAGAACTCAGGAAACACTTTGTAACAGACTCTCTAGCTCCCTCTTTCGCACGTTCCCTTCTGGACCTTCAACTTCTTTTGCCTTTTATCTTTTCTTTCCTCCCCTTTTCTTTTGTCCTCCCTTTGGTCTTCCCGTTCCAAGGCTTCTCGCTCTTTCTCCCGCTTTTCCCTGTCCGCCTTCGGGGAGGGGGCTGCGCGTGTGTTCTTCGGGGTCTGAATGCAATTATAGCACATTCAGACATGATTAGACGTCACTGCGTTGCAGGACGGCTCAGTGCCAGTACACAACAGGGTGGGGTGGAAGTTGATTCAGTGAAGGTGACAGCAGAAAGGAAAGAGAAAAGCTCTCTAGAGCGAGAGGGGTCCCAAATGGGTCTCCACTGAGGGATTTCATGGAGGACTGACTGGGAAGCTCGTGGCCTAGAGCTTCTCCTGCCAGCTTGGTCTGAGCAAGGACTACTGATAACATCCTTGATTGCTTTCTTCTTGGCGGTCTGGTCATTTTCTGTGATTACAGTGTAGCTGCCAAAAAATGATACACCCGCCATCCAGGGCCAGGTGGTCTGGTTTGTTCCCTTGTCTCTGGCTTTCTGCCTCTCAGCATTTCCCCACAAGGGGGTTTCTGTGGGCCCAGTCAGGGGAGTCAGGGACCTCCTCTCTCTCCCTGCCTACACCTTAACCCTTTCCTTCCACAACTGGTTTGTTCACTTCTTAGAGAGGCATACTTAGGACTACATTATGGTGTTTCATATTGAGTCTATTAAAAGCTAGGGGTTTTGATGTGAGGAAGTTGAGAGGCAATGTGGGGCCTTTGGGGGGTAGGAAAAGAATCAATGAAGCAAGATGGGATCGGGAGGGAGACAAACCATAAGAGACTCTTAATCTCACAAAACAAACTGAGGGTTGCTGGGGGGAGGGGGGTTTGGGAGAAGGGGGTGGAGTTATGGACATTGGGGAGGGTATGTGCTTTGGTGAGTGCTGTGAAGTGTGTAAACCTGGTGATTCACAGACCTGTACCCCTGGGGATAAAAATATATGTTTATAAAAAATAAAAAATTAAAAAAAAAACCAAACTGAGGGTTGGGGTGAAGGAGAGGGTGGTGGGCTTATGGACATTGGGGAAGGTATGTGCTATGAAGTGTGTAAACCTGGCGATTCACGGACCTGTACCCCTGGGGCTAATTATACATTATATGTTAATAAAAAATAATTAAAAAGAAAAAGCTAGTTTTTTTTTTCATTCAAGTATAATTGACATACAATGTTGCATTAATTTCAACTGTACGACAGTGGTTCAACAGTCCATGTCTTCTGCCAAGCTCGTATCTGTCTTATGTCCCCATCCCAAAGATTCTCACTCCCTGGATTTGGAGCGAGACCTCATAATTCATATTTCTAACAAGCTCCCAGGTGGTATTTGTTAAGGGAACAAAAGGCAAACTGAGGGCAAAGCACAAGCAGGCACCCCACAAACGCCCCACCTCCCAGGTGGGATCCATGGGGCACTCCTGGGGGCCCTAAAATTAAGGGAGGGGAAAGGCCAATGGCGAACTAACAGGGATCCCAGTCCTGCAAGACAAGAGACTCCACTGGTTTACAAATGTCTTAGTGATTCATCAGGAAAAAACATTATCGATAGCCAAGCTATGAAGACCCATGGACTCAATTTCCTGGAGCCCTAGCCTCACCCTCCCATCCATAGTGATGTGGGAAACAAAGGTAGAAGGTAAAGTCTTTTGGATACCTCCCTCTTTCCTCACCTCCCCTAACTCTCAAGTATACAGTCCATCATCCCTCTCTCTCCCATCCACCCCCCCCCCCCCACCCGTCCCCTGTGCAGCAGCTCTTTCTGCCCACGGGTCCTCTCCCCCACCCCCATGCTTTCATAAAATCATGTTTTGCACCAAAGACATTTCAAGAATTCTTTCTTAGCTTTTGGCTCCGGACCGAGCTATGTTCAAAAACTACATCAATATTGATAGCGCTGTTCTGAGGGCTGCATTCGAAAGTCCTTCTTTAATCTCTATATCCCTTCACTCTATTTCCCTCCCGTAAGTGAGAATATTTCTGATTTAAGTTGGAAAGCTAAATGCCTTGTCCAAAGAATACTGAAAATATTTAACTCAGTTTTGCATATTAAAATCTAGTTTTTGGCTCAAGAGCATACGTTCCACTGGCATTTTCCCAGAAAGTTTTTAAAAATAGATCCTCAGAAGAACTTTGTCTTTTTCCACTTTGAAGTCTATGAAACATGTTTGGAGTACAGAAGAGATTTTAAAGCGCCTCCTCTCTTCAATATATATGAATTAAATTAAAATACACAAGTATAAATATAATTTATTGGGCATCTTGTGTATCATAGTGTGTTACATTGTTTCTGACATGGACTTCAAAAGGATACAGATTAGCGATATGGTGGAGAAAGGGCAGGGGCTTTGAAATCAGACGCCTGTGTTTGCATCCTCCCTACTCTATATACTAGCCTGGCTGGCATGCACAGAGTAACTGCTCTAAGGCCAGTCTCCTCTGTTTGCAAAAGCTTTTAGCTGTTCAGTGACATCATGTATGCAAATCATTTAATGCAGCATCTGCTAGGTAGTAAAGTAAACACGAATATGTAGAAAACTGCTCTTAACTGCTTCTGAACTTCAAATTCTTTTTCAAGATTTAGAGGATATGGAACTTTTTTTCTGTCTCTTTTTCCTCAACTATGAGAATATCAATTTTTTTTTTTATGTGCAGTTAGCCAACATACAGTACATCATTAGTTTCTGATGTGGTGGTGTTCAGTGATTCGCTAGTTGCATAGAACAGCCAGTGCTCATCACATCACGTGCGCTCCTTAATGCCCGTCACCCAGTACCCCAGCCCCCTCCTTCTGTAACCCTCAGTTTGTTTCCCAGAGTCCAGAGTCGTCCATGATTTGTCTCCCTCTCTCATTTCATCCCCTATGAGGCTCTGTGCTATTCCCTATGTTCTACATAAGGCTGAAACCTTAGGACAGTTGTCTTTCTCCGCTTGACTTATTTCACTTAGCCTACTCCCCTCCAGTTCCATCCAGTATTTTAAAATACAACCTAGGTAATCTTGGACCCCATCTACCTCCATCTGAACCTAGAGTCACACCCAAAGAAATAGTCCAACTGCTAAATAGTAATTAAACAAGAATTCTGAATTTTGAATCTTATCTAAAAAATTGGCAGAACGCAAATCACTACCCACAGAAATACGAAAAAAGCCTTTTGCACAATTTCCCGTTCTTTCTATCTCTAAACCTGTAGCAGTCCCTCTCAGAGACTAATCCCCAAGGTCTTAAAGGCCCCTGCAGTTTTTGCCAGGCTCTTTCCGCATGGCTTTTTTTTTTTTTTTCCCCCCAACATACAATGTATTATTTGTCTCAGGGGTACAGGTCTGTGAATCATCAGTCTCACAGGCTTCACAGCACTCACCATAGCGCAGACCCTCCCCAGGGTCCATCACCAGCCACCCGATCCCTCCCTGTGCCTCCCCCCAACCCTCAGTTTGTTTCCCCAAGATTAAGAATCTCTTATGGTTTCTCTCCCTCCCATGTCCCAACTTGTCTCATTTTTTCCCTCCCGGCCCTCCCCACATGGCTTTTTACTGTGTAGATCGCTGTACTGACCCAATCTCCTCCTCACTAGTTCCGAACCACCTTTCTACGTCTCTCTCTTTTTATGTATTGTCTTGATTCTGAGTCAGTAAAAAATTCCAGGAGCTGAGTTAACCAAGATTCCTTTTGGGTTCCAAAGTGAGAGGGAAGCAGTGTGAGAAACACTTACATATTAGTAAGTCATGGCCCCTCCACAAATAAAACTAGGACCCTGGTACCAATGATTATTATTATTATTAATTATTATTATTATTTTCCTAACACCACTGACCCATTCTTGGACACCAGCTACGTATCTACAACTGAACTCGGTCTGTCACTGTATAATGTAAATAATGTAGGAAAGAGAAAAAAAAAATTGGGAGCACCAGGAAAAGATAAAGTCATCAAGACTGATTTTATTTCTAGTATTACACAAGAATTCACTTAGAAATTCAAGATGTTAAGGCGCATGCTCAGCGAGCTAGTTCACTATGCTAACACCTTGCTTTATTCCGTTTAAGAAAAACTAAACTAGTTCCTTGGCTCTGAGTGACTTTTATAACCTATATGTACTTGTTATCATTTCCCAGCCTTAGTGAGAGAGGAGCTGTGCTCTATTAGATTGCATGGTAATGAGAATGGAGGAATTTATATACTCATTTATACAAATCGGCAAATTATGCATAGATTAAATAAATCTAATTTATACAAATGTAGAAGCTTAATGAACCTTCAGACGTCCTCTCGATTTGTAGTAAGTGGCAATTAAGAGTCAGCATAGAGTGAAAATACGGTAGTCTTTCTGGTCAGGCAGACTTAGAATTCATCTTCCATGAGACCTTCCCTGAAGGCTTTTGAACGCAGGCTTCCATGTTTCAACGGGGAAGTCATTGTCTCTGCTCCACAGTGAGAGGTCAGTGAGAAAATGGAGGGAAAAGGCCCTGCTGAATTCCTGGCAGGTGCTCTCTAGAAGTTAGCTTAGGTCTTGAAGAGTCAGAATAGGTTCGGATCTTTACGATAGCCCTTCAAATGTCCCACCGATGATGTGCTAATTGTGAATAGCAAATTCAAATAATTACTCTGGCAGGAAGAATTCCCCAGTAAGATGAAGTAATTGTCTATACTTAGGAAAACTCAATAATTAAACGTTTTTCTGATATAGGAAAGACATGAGGGCTTGAAGCAGAAGGCCAAGGAAGAATTCTTGAGATATTATTGGGAAAAAACATTTATTACCATCTAATAAAACCTTAGTCATAAGACCCTTCAGATATATATATCAGTGGACCATATGCTTGGGGGATGATTGTCAATGCGTATCCTGGGGGTTTAGAAATAAAGAAAGTTTCCAAAAGAATTTCTACATGTTAAAGTAGACTTACAGGATCCTGGGTGGGGGCATCGGCCTAGGATTGTCTTTTGTTCTCAGCAAAGTATTAACATTGAGGCAGTTGAGTCTGCCTGTTTCAAGGACTTGTCAGTGAGCTATAGATAGTAAGAAAATTTAATAATTTTTTCTTCTGCCTTTGTTTCTCACATCACTTTCCTAAGTCTTTGGAGTCTCCTCTTGTTCTCGTGGGTACCTGCACTCCCACTAAACTAGTGAAGCATTTAGCCTCAATATTTGCTTTCTGCCGTTGAAGTACATCTTCCAAAGGATCTGATTCTGACAGCGTGTTGATTAGACAGAGCCACAATTTATTCATCACACCTGCCCTCGCTTATTGAATTCCTAATTGTAGAAGAAGCCAGTTGGGTCTTGGCTCCCATCATCACTCACCTGGATGATAAAATAACCTCTGATGCATTTTCTAGACCATCCACGTTCCATGGGCCACCTGGAGTGATTTCTCTTAAAGCTCCGATCAGAATCCTATTCCCCGTCCATCCTAACCAAGTCAAGTACTTCTTGTTGCCTTTTGATTAAAATTGCAATTCTCACTGCAATTACATTAAAATCGCCAAATATGGCCTGGAAGGTCCTCCGTGACCCAGCGCTACCCATCTCTCCGAGTTCATTTTGCTCTTCCTCCTCTCCATCATGACCTTCCACCCAGCTGAATGCTTCTCTGTTCTCTCATACAGTGAAACCTCCCATACCCCCAGGGCTGTAGCACATACTGCTTCCTGGGCTTGGAATGTTCTTTCTCACATTCTTTAAATGATTGTTTTCCTCTTAGCCTTTAGTTCTGAGCAGAGAAAATGTTAGTTCTGCTGAAAGGTCTTTCTTAATGACTATATCTGTATGAGGTCACCTTGTGTATTCCTTGTTACGTTATTCTACACAGTACTTTCATATTATTTGTTCATTGTCTTGCTTTTACTTGTTATGTGTCACTGACTAGAATATATTCTACGGGGGATGGGGGAGGCAGGAACTACATCTGTCTTGCTCACCTTTGTATTCCTAATATTGAATTGTTGAATTATGTATGGTGGGTGACACAGATATATAAATAGATGTTTGCTGGAAGGTATATGCTCTGGGTGTTAAAGGTACAAGAAGTTGGTCCAAGATAGGATGGCACATCCACAGTTCCGTTTTTCTTTACAGGTGATACAGATAAGCAAAGCTGAAGGGAGACCATTCCTACGGGTAAAGAACAGCATGCTTACGCATTCAGATCTTTTGCAAGTATAGCTAATGAGTCCTCCAATTTGATTCATCTGAACAAATGAACAAAAATGAATGTTATTATCTATTAGTAACAGAAATTAAGTAACTGCAGTTTCTGGCCCAGTTGGAAAATTTGCTGAACTGAGTATCAACCAGCATATACTATTAAAATATTTGTTCAGTTAATTAAAATTAATGTCTCAAATTATATTTCAAGAAGTTCAATTCAAGCCTCAGGGCTCTGTATATATTTCTTAGGTCTTTGATTGCAAGAGCATTTTTATTAGCAAAAAAATATATATATTTTTCCTGACATAGACAATCACTAGAAGAAATTGCCTGCACTGGGGGTTGAAGGAATACCACAGTGGGGATCACTGATTCTATTTCTCTTCTCACCAGGTTCTGTCTCCTCTGGTGAGAGATGTATTTCTCACCATGTTTTATTTATTTATTTTTTTTAAAGATTTTATTTGAGAGAGAGAGAGAGTAAGCTTGGGAGAGAAAGAGCAGGAGTGGGGGAGTGGCGTAGGGAAAAGGAGAAGCACGCTCCGCCCCGCTGAGTAGCCCCCGCCCCTGCAGGTCTCCATCCTAGAACCCTAAGATCATGACCTGAGCCAAAGGCAGACACTAAAATGACTGAGCCACCCAGGGACCCCTCCCAACCTGTTTTCTTTTTCTCCTTCTTCTTCTTCTTCTTCTTTTTTTTTTTTTAAGATTTTATTTTTTTTATTTGACAGACAGAGATCACAAGTAGGCAGAGAGGCAGGCAGAGAGAGAGAGGAGGAAGCAGGCTTGCTGCGGAGCAGAGAGCCTGATGTGGACAGGATCCCAGGACCCTGGGATCATAACCTAAGCTGAAGGCAGAGGTTTTAACCCACTGAGCCACCCAGGGGCCGCCCCCCCCCACCACCATTTTTTCTAGAGAGCAATGATATGAAGCTATTCAAATAGGTTTTATGAATAGAGCAGTACCATTTTGAATCAGCATCTCCGTAACCCTCAGGTGACCATGAGATGCTCCTCTGAATCCCCTTTATGTTCTTTTTTTTTCCCCCTTGGGAAATTGTTTGGGGAAATGCGGCATAGGCTTTGGAGTCACACAGACTGGCTCAAATCATGAATTACCACTTGTTGGGTATTTAATAGTCCATGCCTCAGTTTGTCGCCTACAAGTAGGGGTGAAAGTACTTATAGGCTGGGCCATATGAAAGAGCGTACATATGCCGACCTAGAATCAGTAATAGGGTTGCTTGTCGTTATTCTTGGAGGAGCAGAATACTCTGGAAACAGATAAGCTGATTTAAGTGAGATTACGGGGTAAAGCGGTGCCTTATGCTACGTGTGTTCTATTTTCAGTTGACTTGCCTTTCTTTTTCCCTCCTTCATCCTGACGACTCATCTCCTTTCTTCACATCCACTTCTTGCAACTTGCTTTCTGCCTGAGAGTTCTGTGACTAGTAATAAAGATTTCCATCTTTTGGCTAATATTTTGTTTCTGCCATACCCCTTCTCCCCAGCATCCCCCCCAAATATGTAGAAACTCCTGAGAGACAAAAATTAGAAATCGATCTTGCTTCAATAATGATACCTGTGCTATATTTATTTATTTATTTATTTTTAAAGATTTTATTTATTTATTTGACAGAGACAGCACAAGCAGGGGGAACAGCAGGCAGAAAGAGAGGGAGATGCAGGCTCCCCTCAGAGGAGGGAGCGCGATGCGGGACCAATCCCAGGACCCTGGAATCAGCTTGGGATAAATTTAGATATACATCTAGTTCAAGACAAATTTTGTGCAGATTTTATATTAGATATATTATGAAACTGTGCAACTAGAATTTTCTTCTAGAACATGGTATTCCAAATTTGCACTATAATCTAAAAATTTGTTGTAATTAGAAATAAAAATATTAGAAATTTTAACAAAATATGCATGCGTAAGTAAAAGGAATGCACTGCTGTAAGTAACATTTATGAACTTTATGAATTTGTTACATTGTATACCAGGCTTTTAGTGAAGCCCTGTTGGTGTGTTCTGTCACTGGATTCTCGTAACACTGAGCTATGTGCTGGGACCGCTGCAGATGTACTGAGGAGGACCCCAGGATTTAGACCAGAATGAACTTTGTTAAAGCCCTACAAAGGGAAGAGCTAGGGCTGGAGTCCGGACAGGAGCTGATCTCCGTATTCTTTCTCTTAATCCGGAAGGACTTTCTTAATCTTCCTTACCCTCCCCTGACAGTCTACTGTCTCCTCCGCTGTGAATTGAAAACACGCATATGGCGGTTACATGCCTTTGATTAAAACCATTAACTTGAACCTAGCTGAGTGCCTGCTCGTTATTTATGTCTGTTTGAGATATGTCTTTATACTTCTTTTTAAGGTAACATATAATTAAATGATTAAGTATATAATGAAATTTGCATACTACCATGTTTTATTTTTTCCTCTTACTGATGGATTTGGTTATTTTAAATACAGTCTTATAGCCATTTGAGGTTTTCCTTCTCTGCCCTATTCCTATCCTTTGTTTATTTTCCTCCCCCCCCCCTATTTTTCTTATGTTAAGAAAGAATTTTTTGGATTAGGTCAAGCCATGTGTAATTGCTATTTTTGTGGGTCCAAAATCGACAATTTCATGCCGTGATCTAATTATAACACAGATTAAACATTGTCGGTTTTAAATGTTTAAGTATCTTTGATTATTCTATCATCTGTATGTTAACATTGTGTATTTTTACTAGGAATCACTGGCTTTGATATAAGCAAATCTATCAAATTTTTTAAACATATGTCTATTAAGTCCTTCTCTGGTGCTAATTTTGCAAATGTTGACTATTTTCCTCTACTAAATTTGTCTTCCTTTCTCGTTCAGGTCATCAGCCCTTCTGAAGTGTACTTGTGCACATGATGTCAAATGGGGCCCATCTCTGTTTTCCTCCATATAAACTGAAGAGTTTTATTATCACTGCATTATCACAATTGGTTGGCTCTGCTTCAGTTGGCAGGGCTGCCATGGTCATATATCCACGTCCAATATAAACATAAGGCTGTTTCTGTGCTGTCTGTTCATAAGAAATCATCCTGTTTTGATATCAATGGTATGACTCATCTTATTGCTCTGTTATTTATTTTTTTTTTTTTTGCAAAACCGGAATTACCTTTTCTTTTTTTTTCTTTTTTTAAATTTTAAATTTTTTAAAAAGATCTTTATTTACTTTTTGACAGAGAGAGAAATCACAAGTAGGCAAAGAGGCAGGCAGGGGAGGTGTGGGGAGGTGGGGAACAGGCTCCCTGCTGAGCAGAGAGCCCTATGTGAGTGAGGCTCCATCCCAGGATCCTGAGAGCATGACCTGAGCTGAAGGCAGAGGCTTAACCCACTGAGCCACCCAGGTGCCCCAAAATTATCTTTTCAAACACTTAGCTATTCTATATTAACCTTAGAACATATATTTCCTATTCCTCAAAAAAAAAAAAAAATCTAGATGGATTTTTGGATGGGGATACACAGAATAGGCAGATTAACAAAGTAATTCATATCAAATAATACAGAATATTAAAACTACTAATATTTTAAGTTTACAATATGAATTCATACTGTCTTTGGACATAGTATACTTCCCCATTTCTTCAGATCATTTATAATCTATTCTCTGAGAGCTTGAAATTTTCTTCTTCAAAAGCTGCATGTATTCTTTGTCAACTGAATTCTAAACTACAGTAATGATGAGGCACTTCCTTATATGTCCAATGCTGGTAAAAACTAGGAATATAGTGGATAATGTCAGATGTAAATACAGCAGTGGAGAAAGAGGAAACTGGGATGTGTTGCTGGTGGGAGGGTAGATTGGCACAACCTTCTGGAAAGCATTCCAGGGGTTCTTAGTACATAAGTACGCACATACCCTTTCAGCATTTCGGTCCTGGACAAATCAATGCACATATCAATGAGGAGACATGACACATACAAGGATACGTACATTCTAGAATATTATACAGTAACTATTAGCAAAATAATTAAAACTT
The DNA here is from genome assembly GCF_022355385.1 of Mustela nigripes. NCBI lineage: Eukaryota > Metazoa > Chordata > Mammalia > Carnivora > Mustelidae > Mustela > Mustela nigripes. Next base: position 260,511,646 of record NC_081557.1, on the reverse strand, counting down.
TGTGGGTTTTTTTTTTTTTTTACACATTTTGAGAAAACAGGAAACCACAGATCTATAAACACAGTCTTAATTATGTAAACAACACAGGCAAGTAATTATAGGAAGGCATTCTTTGAAGATATCCATGAGGCACGACTGAGGAAGAAGAAAAAAAAAATAAGAGTGGGGCTTTGCAGGGATTGTTGATAATAATGATGTGCACTGAACTGAATATGGTTAATTCCATCTTTTGTACTAGGTTTAATTTGTATTATTATTATTTTTTAAGGTTTTATTTATTTATTTGACAGAGAGAGAGAGATCACAAGTAGAGAGGCAGGCAGAGAGAAGGCGGGGGAAGCAGGCTCCCTGCTGTGCAGAGAGCCTGATGCGGGGCTCCATCCCAGGTCCTTGAGATCATGACTCGAGCCAAAGGCAGAGGCTTAACCCACTGAGCCACCCAGGTGCCTCATGTACTAGGTTTAAAGATAAATTTCTGGTAGATTGTGAAAATCCAGTTTAGATATGGGAGGCATGCTTTTCCGTTTAGAACTTCAAACACATAGCCGTGAGAGTGCCTATCATTTTCTCCACCATTACTTCATAATTAGGATACCTGTTAACCTCAAACGAGTTACAATTGTCACTGAAACTGGCAGGCAGAATCCTATTGAACGCCGAGTTTGAGCATTTTAACTAAATCCTGTCTCAACAATTTATATGATCCAAAGTTAGCAATTTTTGCATTAGCTGCTTAGGAGCATGGGATCACTTAGTGGAGGTTGTAAAACAACAAAAAAATTGAACTGTACTTAGGATTCACATTTTTATTTTCCTACCGTGGCCAGGATGTTCTTGTGATTTGACCTCGGTGTCTTCCATGAAGATGGATGTGGCTGGTGACACATGAGCTGCTAGCGACCCCTTTTGGATTATGGCACAGCTGCGCAGGAGCTTTCAAAAACCTGAGCTGTGCATGTAGGAAATATCAGTGGTTCTCCAAGTATCAGCCAGGGAAGTAAGATGCGCCCACCAGTCCTGCTATGCATTTGGCTAATGTCAAAAGCTTCGATGCTTCATTCCTGTTTTTCTTTCAGAAGAAACCCACTTCTCACTCACCCGTATCTCCTTTAAACTATCAGATCTTAGGTTGGCCAGATTATTATTGTTATCATTATTTTGCTTCCTTATGAGGAGAGTGGAGCTCTGAACTCTAATTATTGGCTAGGGTGTTTTATCTTACATGGGGGAACTCTTTGGTTCATACGAGAGACAAAAATTTTCTGGAGTTAGGTTTGTTGACTGACCGAAATTATCACCCGTTTGTGGTACATAAAAATGAAAAATAGACTCAATACATAGTTAAAGTGATTTTTTTTTTTTTAATCCTCAAGTGGAGATAATGAAAACATTCTTTAGGAAAGTGTCTATACATGGGTTGGTAACTGCTTTTTCTTTTCTCTTGCTCTAAAGTGAGATAATAAAATATAGACTATAGGAAATTTTCTGGAAAATCCTTAAGACTCTCTCTATAGAAAGAGGCAGGATGCACATTGTACATAGAAAGGCACGTACAGTGGTTAAAACATGAGCTCTGTGCTGTCCAGCTGCAGCCCAAGCCACGGGCTCAGACAGCTTCTTGGCGTTGGAGAAGTTGCTAAATGCTCTCCACTTTAGATTCCTCACCGATGAAATGAAATCATCTTTTTGATGTAGTATCCATTGACTCGTTATTTGTGCATAACACCCAGTGCTCATCGCCTCACGTGCCTCCTAACGCCCATCACCCAGTTAGCCCATCTCCCCCCCTCCCCCTCCACAACCCTCAGTCTGTGTCCCAGAGGCGAGAGTCTCTCACTGTTTGTCTCCCTCTCTGAGTTCTTCCCATTCCATTTTCCCTCCCTTTCCCTATTAGCCTCTACGCTATTTCTTATAATCCACAGATGAGTGAAACCATATGATAATTGTCTTTCTCCGGTTGACTTATTTTACTTAGCCTAATACCCGCTAGTTCCATCCACGTCAGTGTAAATGGTAGGTAGTCCTCCTGTCTGATGGCTGAGTCATAGTCCATTGTATACATGAACCACATCTTCTCTATCCAGTCATCTGTTGAAGGACATCTCAGCGCCTTCCACAATTTGGCTATTGTGGACATTGCTGGTATGAACATTGGGGTACAGGTACCCCTTCTTTCACTATATCTGTATCTTTGGGGTAAATACCCAGTAGTGCAATTGCTGGGTCATAAGGTAGCTCTATTTTTGACATCGTGAGGAAAGCCCATCCTGTTTGCCGGAGTGGCCGCACCAGTTTGCATTCCCTCTACGAGTGTGAGAGGGACCCCCTCTCTGTCCTTGCCAACATTTGTTGTTTCCTGTTGTGTTAATTTGAGCCATTGTGTGATGTAGTATATCACTGTGGTTTTTTTTTTTAAAGTTTTTTTTGTTTTTAAGATTTTATTTATTTATTTGACAGAGAGAAATCACAAGTACACTGAAAGGCAGGCAGAGAGAGAGAGAGAAGGAAGCAGGCTCCCTGCTGAGCAGAGAGCCCGACGCGGGACTCGATCCCAGAACCCTGAGATCATGACCTGAACCGAAGGCAGCGGCTTAACCCACTGAGCCACCCAGGCACCCCTATCACTGTGGTTTTGATTTGTGTTTCCCAAATAAGGGATGTGGAACATTTTTTCATGTATCTATTGGCCATTTGTATCTCTTCCTTGGAGAAGAGTCTCTCTTCTTCTCTTGACAAGATTATGTTTTTTTGTGCTGAGTTTGATAAGTTCTCTACAGATCTTGGACACCAACCCTTTATCTGATATGTCGTTTGCAAATGTCTTCTCCAATCCTGTAGGTTGCCTTTTTGTTTTGTTGACTGTTTCCTTTGCTGTGCAGAAGGTTTTCATCTTGATGAAGTCCCAAGAGTTCATTTTTGCTTTTGTTTCCCTCCCTGTTAGAGATGTGTCTTTCAAGAAGTTGCTGTGGCCCATTTCGAAGGGATTACTGCCTGTGTTCTCTAGGATTTTGATGGTTTCCTGAGAAACTGATTTCAGTAAAGGGAAACGTAACTTTCAGTTTGGTAAGAGGAGTGGGGGGGATGATAGGAAGAGATTTTCAAATAGAAACAACAATGTGATCAATGACTCAGCAACAAGAAAGTGAAAAACAAATAGCACACATTTTCAGTGGTATGTTGAAGACTAGCGGGAAATAAAATTAGAAAGGAAGCTTGAAAACAGACTGTAGAAGTCTTGAATTCCAGACCCAGGATTCTAGCCTTCCTCGGCTGGGTGAACCCCTAGGATGTTTGAGCCGGGATGTGATATCATCACAGCTGTGCTTTGACTAAGTCAATCTGCCATCAAAGAATAATCGGGACAGTAAAATGAAGAGTAGATATAATAATATTTTCTCTGTTAAGCAAATGAAAGCACTCAAATGCTGATTGATTGTTACACAAGGGGAATGATTAAGCTTTTAGTTTACTGAAGTTTGGGTACAGATACTGCTTTTAGAATTACCATCAGGAGCAAGTCCTATTACCTTTCTTGCCTGCTCTTTGTAAAATGGGGAATGAGACAGATCATTTTGTATCGCAGCAGACTCCCACTGAGAGGCCAAGTTCTGGACCCGTTTTCATCAGTAATTAGCTGTGTGACTTGGGACAGGATCGTAAAATCTCCAACTGTTCTATTTTAAGTGTGATAAAATTAGATGCCTTCTAAAAGCTTATTGAGCTAAAAAATTCAAATCATGATTCAATTAGATCAAAATATGATCAAAGCATCATTATTACAGGGATGCTAGAATAATCAGGCATAACATAATTCTATATTTAAATCTGTAATTAAATGAAAACTTATTATAAATAATTTTTATTGGTACCATGCTCAATTTGATTAAAAAATATTTAATGAATCCTCCCGTTATGAGCTAATTCTAGGTGAGCGGAGTAAGCAGTCACTTCAACTAATGATATACTCTATGTTGGCTAATAGAATTTAAATTAAAAAATTCACTTTGTCTCTATGTATCTGATGGCACTTGGTATATTTTGTACCATATCAGTTATTCAGGGAAATGCTTTATTCTCTTCTGCAAGTTCCCTAAGGACAAGAATTCACTATGTTCTGATATATCTTTGATGAGCTATTTTTTGGTGAACAGACTTTAGTCAAATTCACGCAGACCTTTGCTAAATGCTTATGTTTGGAAATAAAGAGGAAAACAAATCATGACTTAAAGGATTTTACAGTCCTATTGCAGAGTTATGCCACATAAACAGAAAACTTTTAAATGACAAATCAAGAGCTCTAAGTAAATGCTCACATATAGTACATAGAATTTCAGAAGCTGGACAGTTCGGTGCAGGCTGAATTGATCAGAGAAAGTGGAATGAAATATGGAGACTTTAAACAGGTATTGAGAGGTGAGTGACACTGAAAGGTGACAGGGTGAAATATAAGCATTTTACTGGAATTTACTCAGTTAGGTACTATTTGTTGTTTACAGACAGACATAACCCAAACAGCTCTAGACCGGCCAGGCAGCTTTTGCTATAGAATTAAATCCATTCTGGCAAGTATCTTAGATCTTAACTAACTTTAGCCGAAAAATCACAAGTATATATAAGAGCTGTCTATTCGGGTGGGGAGGGAAGGTTTTCTCTGTAGAAAAGAGAAAATGGCTACTTGAGAGTTGATACTACATCCGCAAAGAGCTTAGCATTGTACCTTGTGTCCGACATTGTTGATTTATGAACTATTGAAAGTCTTTCTGAATGATCATAGAAATTTAGTGGGAAAAATTACATTTTTTGTTTTTCTGCCCTTAGTTAAAGAACTTAGGAATAAGAAGCATAGAGATCTTGGAGCTACTATTTGGGTTGAAACAATGGCACAAGTAGGTCATACTCTAGGAAAAAGTGGGAAAAGAAACCAGAAGTATATAATCTCTATTATACTGTTTCTTTCCCCTTTCATTCTGCTTACCCGTCTCCTTTTCCATATGTCAGGCTCTAATTCTGAGTGTGACTGACTAGGGATGTGTGTGTGCAGATGTGTGTGTGTGTGTGTGTGTGTGTGTGTGTGTGTGACCTTCTATAATGTACTAATAGTAGCCTTACTAGAATATATGCTACATTCGGAATTTTGGCTTATTTTGTTCACTGAAGTATCCCTTGAGCTGTGATTGATCTACAGTAGGTGCTCAGTAAATATTTTATGGGAAAAAAAATGAATGGCTTTCCGTAGAGCTTGAGTATAATGTAAGAAAAACATGCCTGCTTCTACTTTATATCGGTGCCTATATTTGTTCATCTATAATCTGAATTCCAACAAGCATGATCTTCTTGTAATTAAACTATATTTGTCAAGCACCCATAATGTTTAAGACTGTGTTTGAGGGCATGAAAATAAGTATAAAATAGACTCTTTGATTTCTAATTTTTGGATATCTAATATGTTTCAAATATTGTACCTGCATTCTATTATCTCATGGAGTCCTCACATATGACAGGTGGATATCTTAATTATCCAAGTTTTATAAATGGAATAAGGACACTGGGTTTTCAACAAACTCCTCCAAATAGTTTGAATAGAGTGTCCGTAAACTACATTTTGGAAAAATATCAAGAAAGTTTTAAAAAGATTTTCAAAACCACATAAATATCATTTTTACCCAAGGTGCAGAAGAAGGAGCAAGCAGAGTCACTAACCGCATGGCTAAGGACTCAATAACCAATAAGGAGTGCTTATTGTACAGATAGTGTTCTATGGTGTTCTTGGCTTTTTAGCTCTAAAACAAATTTACAGAGATGAATTCCCTCATTGGTCACCTTCACCTGAAGTTTGGCCTTTTTCTCATCATCAAAGAAATGGGGTAATGTTATTCAAAAGAATTGTAGAATTTCTATTATAAACAGAGACCCCCCAAAAAAGTTTCCTTAAATATGATAAACTATGCAATTAAAAGTCTGACATTCAACAAACTGAATATGGATGCTAATGAAAGCAAGATATTCAAGCAATTGACAATCATTCTTTCAATAATTTAGATCCAGACATTTCCAATAAGGGAATGTATTAAGCTAAATGGTAACAAAAACTCTTTAAACATTTCAGGAGTCCTTTTTACTAAAAGCACAGTTAACACTTGGCAGTATATGGCACAAAAAGATGGTTTATAAATGGGACTTACCACTGTCATTCTTTAATTTGGATACTCATTCATTTACCTATTCAAGAAATATTTAATGATCACCTGTTATCAGCTAGACACTGTTCTAGGCACTGGAGTAAATAAAATAGATTTTTTTTTCATGGAAATTGCTTTTTAGTAGGAATAATAAGTATACAAGTAAATATATCACGTGTCAAAATGAAAAGAAAATGCACAGGAAAGAGGCTAGGGATGGGGGGTACCTGACAGGACTTCAATATTTAATGCAACAAAATATTTTCTGGAACTAAAAATAATGTCATCTTCTCATGTGACTTCAAATAAGAAGTGTTTGCAAAGATAACTGACTACATTATAGACTGGAAATTCCATATAGATAGCTAAAATAGCAAGCAAATTTTAAAAACAAATATCATTTTTCCCTTGGCTTTCAAAAAACAAAAAAGCAATTTCAATTCTTATGACTCTTTTGAGGAACACAGTCCAGTTTAGTTCACTATTGTAAACTCTTCAGCTCCTGGCAACTTTCTCTGCAGCAAAGTTAGCAAAAAAGATGCCAGGTTGGAACTGCTTCTTTGATACAAACAGCTGAACTAAATGAATATTTCACTACACTATAAAATTTGTGAAAATTTTTATGGATCCAGTTTTTCAGATTAAAATTTAAGTGAGTTAGAGGAATAAACTATTTAAAAAGGAATAAAAAAAAGTAGAATAAACTATTTAACAAGAAATTTAAAAAAAAGGAATAAACTATTTAACAAGGAATTAAAAAAATTTTAAAGGAATAAAAAAGTAGGAGATAGAATTTAAAAGAAAACAATTTCAAGTAATCGGCAAATCTGCCTAGCCCTGCATACAAGGCAGAGTTGATCCTCACTATTCAAGGCAACTATGTGTGAGTTTGCCTACACACTAACATTTGTTATCTCCAAATCAATACCCAAAGTGCTTTTGTGTGCACTTGCAGACATGCACAGCACAGCCAAAAATGTGAGTCACTCTGTATCAGATTCCCAACTGTGGTCCAACAAGGTGACACTCTGCATTGTCATGTCATCTCTCATGCTTTGAACCAGTGTAATTTTTGTTTTTGTTGTTGATTTCACTGTTTAAAATGGCCCTCGCCCATGGTGTTGAAGTGCCATCCAGTGTTCTTAGGTGCAGGAGGGGCTGTGATGTGCCTTACGGTCAAAATCCATGTGCTGGGTAAAGCATGTGTGATGGTGCCGCTGGCTGAATTCACTGTTAGCAATTTAACAAGATATACATTAAATAGGGTGTCTTCAAACAAAAATGCATATAATACAAGATGGTGTATTGGTTAGCTGATGAAAATGTTGTGACCAGAAGCTCACAGTAGCCTAAGCATATATATCCCAGGAACGGTTGATCAAAATTTGCTTATTCAGTTTCCTAGCAACTTTATAGCACATAACTTCTGTGGGTAACAGGAACTGACTGTATCCACAATCTGAACACTTTTGATGGCTTCTGCCGCTACCATCCTGGGTCACTAGCTTTAATTAGTCTCTTCTAAGATCCTTTGTGTCTCTCCAACCAGCACCCAGACCGGGCCTTCAAAAGTATTAGCTGAATCTTATTCTTCTGCTTAAAACTTTCCCAGAGTTCCATTGTATGGTCTGAACAAGGCTGAAAGGTACTGCACGATCTGCTCTCCCTACTTGAACATAACCCCTCTCTGAACTCTCTGCCAGGCTCACAACCTTACCGCCCCACCACTCTGCAGCCATCTGGGCTTCTGTGCTGTTTCTTGAGTGTGTCAAATATGCTCCTGCTGCAAGACCTTCCTGCTTCTCATTCCCTCTATCTGAAATGCCCTTCCACAGACAAATAGTTCACACTCCCTCTCCCTTCAAGTGGTCTTCACTAACATTGTCTATGAAGTGGCATCCACTAGCACACCAGTTTTAGCTTTACCATTGAACTCAGTGCCATATTGCACATTATGTATTTATTTGCTGACTTATTTATGATGTGTCTTCTTCTTCTAGAATGTCAGCTCTCCTGACACAATAAGCATTAAATAGATAATAGTTGAAATAAAAAATGAGTAAATAAAATTGTTTAAGAACAAATCTTTTAACCGCAATCTCAGAACCAGAACCATTTTTCATATTCTAAAGCCACCTTAAGTCAATTAAGATAATTCTCAGATTGTGTAGACAATCACTTAGAACTTAACACTTTAGAACTAAACAGTTATTTTTTGAGGCTCACACTGTGAAGACACAGGGATTGTGATGAAAAAGGCAGCCTTCCTTACCAAGGAGCTCAACTTTTTTGTGGGAAGCTGGAGAGGGAGAAGCAGGCTCCCTGCTGAGCAGAGAGCCCATATGGGGCTCCCTCCCAGGACTCTGGGATCATGACCTGAGCAGAAGGCAGACGCTTAACTGACTGAGCCACCCAGGTGCCCCTTTTTCTTTGTGGGAGAAAACCTGCAACCTCTACCTTCTTGATGAGAAATACATCTCTTGGTTTCCAAAATGACCATCTCAAGTCCAGCACAATTGTTAGATCTCCCCGAGACCACAGAGAAAGAGCAAGAGTGAAAGGAAGAGAGGGAACAAAAGTTCACCTATACCTACAGAACGTACGCTGTCAGGAATGAAATAGGTCTTCAAAGAAAGAGAAAAATGTGAAGATTATTTTATAAATCCCGCTAGTGGATAAAGCTAAAACAAACAAACTTGAGACCATTCAGCAGCAGCCAGCTGTTCTCGTGGCAAGTGTATCAGAGCTTACAAGAGTGAGGTCAGCCCAGGACTTGAAACCAATCATTTAGCTGCAGCTAAAGGGATCTGGGATGTGACTCCCAGGAGATCATGTGAGGCTGCTTCTTCTACCAGTCTGAAACAGTGACTCCCTCTGACTGCCTTGAAAGTGCTGCTAATGAAGGAAGACTTCCGGTCTTCTGGGCCATTAGGAATACAGAAATGACTGTTCTCCGTGGTTCAAACCTTCAGAAGAATAGCTAAAGCTCCATAGAAAGAGCGCTTTTGTGTCTCTCCCTCACCCACCTACCCCATGTAGCAGCTCCTCCCTTTGGCGTAGAATACGTCCATGCTTTGTTTCCTGCTCCTTAAGCGTCGTCATCATTTTCTTCTTGTGCCTTTTTGGAAATAGAAAAGCAAGAAAGAATATTACTCTCCTTTTGGAAAGAGTTCTTTCATCTTAGGAAGTAGGAACATAGAAGAGCGAGAAAGAGGAGATAACTGCCTAATGTACCAGGAGATACACCGAACTATGCAGCCATCAGAGGGAGGGGAATCCCCTATATTTTCTACCTTCTATAAAATCTCAGAGTTGGAAGAGGAATTATGATTATTATACTCTGATGTTGACTGTTTTTACTGGGAGCCAATTAATTTGAGCTAATCTTTATTTTTAAATTTAAATGTTCATTCATTGTATGAATGAATGTGTGTGTGTTTGTATTCGTGTGTGTGCATATGTGTGCAAGGGAGCTTGCTAGCAACGTGCTCATGTGTCTGATTTATAGACTCTATTGCTTTGGACATGCAAATTGAGAAATGCTTTATCAGTTCAAAGCTTCTGGAGGATAATAGGCTGTAGCAAACTCTCCAGAAAATTATGTAAGCCCTTTCTGCTACAGTATTATCTGGCACAAGAACATTTATTTGGGATATGACGACAACATAGGGGACTGCCATTTAAGATGGATTGGTTATGCTGATTTTTTAAAAAGAAAACAAAACAAAATTTCTTAACACTAACATCGATTGAAATGAATTTTGGATTACAGTAGTTTCTAATTTATGTCATTTCTCATGGGAAGATTTAGCTTTATCTTAGCTCCTGAGACAATTTCTTCAAGGGCTCAGCTTCACTTTGCAAATCATGTCTGAGAACTCCTAGTTATTTGTAGCACGTGGATATGCTCTGCTGGCACATTTGAGCGGACTTGAGCATAGAAGACGAGCTTACTGGGTAATAAAATGACATTGAAAAATTCACTTCACAAATGTGTACACTTATGATGAAAGTCTCTATGTCAGCTGATACACGAAGCCCAAAATGAACATAAAAAGTAGGACCTTGGGGCGCCTGGGTGGCTCAGTGGGTTAAGCCTCTGCCTTAGGCTCAGGTCATGGTCTCAGGATCCTGGGATCAAGCCCCGCATTGGGCAGTCTGCTCAGCAGGGAGCCTGCTTTCTCTCTGCCTGCCTCTCTGCCTACTTGTGATCTCTCTCTCTCTCTGTGTCAAAATAAGTTAATTTAAAAAAAAAAAAAAAAGTAGGAGCTCTGCAAACCAATCCCTTAACTCTCTACTCTGAGGAGGAGTAATGACCAGCAATTAGCTGTAATAATTTTTTTTAAAAAATATCATGGAAAGAATTACAACTGTATTTCCCCTTATTTTCCTCAATGGGATGGGCAGATATTCTTTTAAGCACTCTTTTTCACTTAACACCTAAGAGAATCCTACTCTCATATACATTTGAATTTCTGGACCTGGCGCTATACAGTCAGCTTTGACAAAGATTCACTCTTGATTTCCCGAAGGAAACCTTGTCAGCTCTGTGAGACTTGCTATTTCCTCTGATATATTTCCTTTTATCTTTCACAGACTATCTTTGAATATTCTTCCTCTGCTATCTTTCACAAACTATCTTTGGGAATATCTACAAATATACATTTACTTTTACTTACAAAGGTTTTTTTTTTTTATTGTTGTTGAATACTAATACATTTAGACTGAGCGTACAAGCCCCCAGTTTGACATATTCCTACTTTATCTTATAGTTTTTAATTGGTCTCTTTCACTCTTTTATGTTAGCTTCTTATCCATGTAGCTCAGTAACTTTGAAAGGCCTCTGTAAAACTTTAAAAGTCTTTTACCTACTTTGTATTACTTTTGTGGCTGGTCTTTCACTTAAATGTGTAAGAACATAAGAGTCATTTTGGCCTTTGAAACTTCTTCTAGGACTCTTTTTAACATCAAAGAAAAAACATGATAAAATATATTGTGTAGTCTGAAACATTGTTCTCTTTAAATATGTTTTGATTTATGTGTTATAATTACCTGAAAAAAATGGAAAGCCTTCCCTCTGACCGTCACTTTGCTTACATAGGATATCTTAGAAGACTAGAAATTAAAGGGCAAGATAAATATTCTACTTAGAAACTTTATCTCCCAAATTTCAAGATATGCAATTCATTCATCAAACAAAAGTGTATAGAGTGCTTACCATGTTCTAGGCATAGTAAAGTCCGTACTTTCAAAACCTTACATTATAGTGGGAAGAGACTCCATAAACATTCAGGTGGTAATCTTGAGTATGAAACAATAAAGCCAGGCCCCTGCGGATATGTAGTGATGAGGGATGCCGCTACTTGATATATGGTGGTCCAGAGGAATGGCACTGATCAAGTGCCATTTGAACCAAAATCTAATCGACTTATTCTAGGAAGAGAAAACAGCAAATATAAATGTATGCCTTGAGAGGAGTATGTCTTAGGTGTTTGAGAAAGAACACAGAGGTTAGCATGATTGCAGAAATGTGCCCGGGAATTGATTGGTTGGAAATGAATGCCAAGAGAAAGAAAGAGTGGAACTGGGCAAGGGTGGGTCATGTAGGTCCTTAAACTCCATGGTGAGGGTATAGTTTTACTCTGAGACAGATGGGAAGGCACTGGAGGGTATTCATTTTTTAAAAGGTTTTATTTATTTATTTGACAGATCACAAATAGGCAGGCAGAGAGAGTGGGGGGGGAGGCAGTCTCCCCACTGAGCAGAGAGCCCAATGTGGGGCTCGATCCCAGAAGTCTGGGATCCTGACCTGAGCTGAAGGCAGAGGCTTTAACCCACTGAGCCACCCAGGTGCCCCATACTGGAGGGTTTTAGACAGAAGAGTGATGTGACCTGACATCTTGCTTTATAAGGGCCCCTAAGGCTTCTGGGCAAACTGTAGTATAGTAGGGCAGAGGTCAAAACAGCGAGACTCACTGGAGATCACAAAAATAGGGTGAAAGGCTAGTATCCTGACATGGGTGGGGAATACTGAACTTAGGGAGAAATAGTCTGATTCTCATGCATTTTGAAGTTAGAGCTGATAAGATTTCCTACTAGATGAGAGCAGTAGGAGAGAAAAAGATAAGCCAAGGGAGATTTTCAGTCTTTTGACCCAAGCTACTGGAAGAAGAGAGATACCATATACTGAGGAGAAAAGTGATGGGGAAGGACGTTGAAAGGGGTGGAGTTAAGTCTTGCGGGAGACAGGCTGCATTTGAATCACCTGTAGTAGACATCCATGTTAGACATTCAGGTACCTTTGCTCAATAGGCGATTGGACATTTGAAACTAGAATTCAGGGTAGTTGTGTTCTCTAGACGTATAAATTTGGGCTTGTAAAGTATGTTCATGGTATTTAAATTACAAGACCGATTTTTTTGTTTTAAAATTATTTTTATTAATGTGTAATGTATTATTTGCCCCTGGTGTAAATCACCAGGTTTACACATTTCACAGCACTCACCATAGCACATATCCATAACCCAGCCACCCTCTCCCTCCCCCTCCCTCCCCCCAGCAACCCTCAGTTGGTTTTGTGAGATTAAGAGTCTCTTACGGTTTGTGTCCCTCCTGGTCCCATATTGTTTCATTTTTCCTTCTCTACGCCCCACAACCCCCCACCCTGTCTCTCAAATTCCTCATATAAGAGAGATCTTATGATAATTGTCTTTCTCTGATTGACTTATTTTGCTCAGCATAATACCCTCCAGTTCCATCCACATCATTGCAAATGGCAAGATTTCATTTCTTTTGATGGCTGCATAGTATTCTATTGTGTATATATATATATATATATATATATATATACCACATCTTCTTTATCCATTCATCTCTTGATGGACATCTAGGTTCTTTCCATAGTTTGGCTATTGTAGACATTGCTGCTATAAACATTCGGGTGCACGTGCCCCTTCGGATCACTACGTTTGTATCTTTAGGGTAAATACCCAGTAGTGCAATTGCTGGGTCATAGGGTAGCTCTATGTTCAACTTTCTGAGGAACCTCCACACTGCTTTCCAGAGTGGTTGCACCAGCTTGCATTCCCACCAACAGCGTAGGAGGGTTCCCATTTCTCCTCACTCTTGCCAACACCTGTCATTTCCTGACTTGTTAATTTTAGCCCTTCTGACTGGTGTGAGGTGGTTTCTCATTGTGGATTTGATTTGTATTTCCCCAATGCCAAGTGATGTGGGGCACTTTTTTATGTGTCTGTTGGCCATCTGGATGTACAAGACAGATTTCTTAACAATGGAGTATTTGAAGAGAGAAATCCAAGGATTGAGCCCCGGTCCATGCCGAGTCATAGAGATTGCTAATTTTATAAATGATTGCTAATATTATAAATGAGTGATAAAGGACCCTGGAAAGGAGTGGCTGAGGAAATAGGAGGAGAACCAAGAGACGCATTTCAAGGAAAACAAATGATAAAGACATTCAAGAAGAAGGGAGTGACAGACCAAAAAACTGTTGTTAACAAGTTAAGGAAGGTGAAGATTGAGATTTGACCCCTGGGTTCGATAGCATGGTTTCATGTGTGATCACGGTGAAAGGGCTTTCAGTGGGGTGCTTGGGAAAAATTGCTGATTGGGTTGTTTCCAGAGAGAATGAGAGAGGAGGAAGAGGAGCAGCATTTGTGGACAATCCTTTCAAGAACTGTTTAAGGAAAACTGAGAATTTGGCAGTTGAATGGGGGGTGATGGTGGTGGCAGGGGGAAATCTTCATGAACTTGAAAGTTATACAGCATGTGGGAGGGAATGATCCCAAAGAAGGGAAAGAACTTGATGCTATGAGGAAGAAGAGAAATATTCCAGGAACAATGTATTTCATTGGGTAGGAGGGTGGGATCCAGCACCCAAGTGGAGGGGTCAATCCATAGTATAACGAGAGCTACGTTTGTCCACTGTCATAAGAGTGAGGACACACAGTGGGTACAACTTTTGGTGGGTTTGTGAATACAGTAGTAAAAGTAAGTTAAAATTCTTTTCTGATGATCTCTATTTTCTCAAAATTTTTCATCATCCTCAGAAATTACTCAGTTATGTGTAATAGTGTAATAAGGAATAAATACCTAAAACTCTTAAACGTATGGAAAAACATATACAATATATGTTAATGTTAATGTCCATAGAATTAAGTATTAGATACTTAAAAGGGATGAGTCTATCTAGTTTTCAGAGTAAATAATTTAAAGAAAACGACAAAGAGAAATAATTTTCTTATATTTTAAAGTAAATCTGATTACTATAGTTACTACAGTTGGAAATGTTTGGTTAACATGTTTAGTTTGTGGACTACGATTGGATTAGAAGAGTCTTTTAAAGGTTAAAAATGAAAGTGTACTTTTTAAAAAAAATTTATTTATGTATGTATTTATTTATTTGACAGAGAGAGAGATGACAAGCAGGCAGAGAGGCAGACAGAGAGAGAGGAGGAAGCAGGCTGCCCGCTGAGCAGAGAGCCCGACGCGGGGCTCGATCCCAGGACCCCAAGATCAAATCCGAGCCGAAGGCAGCGGCTTAACCCACTGAGACACCCAGGCACCCCGAAAGTGTACTTTTCATTGGAGATAAGTCAGTATCATTCTCTTTGCAGATGAAAGATAGCATATTATAATTTTGGCAAAATGAGACAGGGGGAAAAGTTGTTTAAGGGTTATATTAAATAGGCAAAGGAATTACTGAGCAACCTAAATTAATCTGCTTTGATAAGAAAAATTTAATAATGAAGTTATAGCCATGAGAGGAAAATTCACATTAAAAACTTTTCTCCATAAGAAAATCTTCTTCTAAGCCATCTTTTACCTGTCGTTTTTGCTGAGTTATCACAGTAGGCATCAAATTGCCTTCTTGACATGGTTATATAGTCCATTGATCTACTCCTTTTCTTTTTTTAAGGATTTTAATTTTTTATTTGAGAGAAAGAGAGAGAGCAAGCAGGGAGGAGGGACAGAGGGAGAAGCAGACTCCCTGCTGAGCGGGGAGCCCAATGTGGGGCTCATGACCTGAGCTGAAAGCAGATGCACCCAGGCACCCCTCCATTGGTCTACCCTTTACATAAATAGAAGTTCACTAGTATTATTTGTTTTATTCAAAATGAACACAGTTTACTTCTTTGCAAAATATATTTGAGAGCATAAATTACCTAATAAAAACAAGTGATACATAATAATTCATGGTAATAAATTCAAAACAGGATTTATATTCACAGAAATGAGTAAGTTCTAAGTAGGAGTACAAGGAATCCAAGGGGACGAATACAGAATGTTTCAGGAAGGAAGTACATTCGAGATATTTTTTGAGAGATAAGAACAAAAATGTCGTCTATTCCTCCATCCACCCGGAAGCCCACATTGCATTAAGAGGGTCAAGGTAAAGGTCTGTCTTATATTCGAAACTAGAACTTGTGCCAGTGAAAGAACCTAAAACTAAAATTAAAAATGAGGTACAGAAAAAGTTAAAGCAATATAACTTGGTCTTTAGAGATATATAAAAATCAAAATCAGGAAAGAAAAGCTCACTGTTTCCATTAACAATGTTTTCCATAAATGATACGCAGGTTATCTCAGGAATGATTTTGCTAATCTCAATTGTTAAACAGGTTATACCTTCCTCCCTCACTGTTTCATGTGTGCTGACACCACCACATCTTTCTTTTTCATCAAACCAATGATGTGAGTTGGATTTTTAAGATTGAAGAGGACTGTTGACACACAAAATCAGCATTAACTCATACTTAGAGCATAAGTTTGAATTCCCCCTTAAAGCATCATTTATTTGACTATATCTACTAGCATTACAGCATCACATCTATCATTGCTTATTAGAGATGAAGGGGGGGGAAAAGAGAGAATAAATAGATTTATTCCTGTTTCCACAACTCCCAATATGCCACATTCAAGGTCTTGAGATTTTTTGGTCAGGTCATTAGTGTACTATGGAAATAATTTCAAGCAGATCTGAATATTGTTGATATAACTACATAATATAGCTCTAGGATTAATACTTGCATGAAAAAATTATTGATTTTTAGAAAGAATCTTTGTGTAATTGGATTCAAAGCTAGTAGAATTGAATTTACCTTTAGGGATATTTCATTAAACTATAGGATAATTTGAGAAATTATTCTTGACATACAGTAGAATGTGCCTCTTGTAACAAACACTGTTTTCTACTGGATATAATATATCTATATCTATATGGCCATTGATTCGTGAAGTGTTCATAATTATTTTGGTGGATGGATATTAATATATTTTCTTTTAATAAGTTTATCAAATCTGATGATCATCAGTTTAATTATAGCTTTCTTATGAGCAAGAGTTTTAAAACTACCACAGAAAAGGTAGTCATTGATGAAAAGTCACAATCTGATTTCAAAAACATGAGTAAGGAAAATGAATGTAGATCCTAGAATCAAGGTTATGCTAATTAAAATCTTATGCTAATTAAAAGGGAAAAAAGACTGTTACATAGGTTAAATGAATGCAATATTTCTCTTGCAAAATGGGGCAGTTGAGTCATTTCCCTAAGTCTTCTCAATAGTGCTTCATAGATTCTACCATTAGGATCCTGATATGTCTCCAGTGGGTCAGACCCCAATGGCGCTTTGGGAAGTTTGAGAGGTGCCGCTTTCCAAGGGCACACAGGGGAAGAATGCGGCACAAACAAGTCAGCTTCAAGAGAACGGGAACAGGGGTCAGCAGTTGAGAAGATTGTCGGCCCCCCGGAGCAACTCCTCAGTCCTGTATTTATTAGATACAAGATAACAATCAACAAAGGAGCCTCAGAGGAGATTAAAGACAAGCAAGATATGTGTGATCAAGCAGTATAAGATTTGTGGTTGAGTAAACACATTTAAAGTAATCACCTAATTAACTATAGGTGATCTCTGGAGAAGGGGAGATAATAGAAAAAAGAAGCAGGGGTGTTCTACCCTGAGCGGGCTGGGCATTCCCAGCTGCTTGGCTTCGAGAATGCGTTATCACCCTCTCCCCCAGAGGCCTGTTGCTGGCACATGTTCAACCATGTTTGGTCAGTACATTGTTCTGAGGGATGATTACAGAGAAGGATAATTTAGACTCCACTGATGTTCTTTATCTCTGATTTTACTTATTAACCAACTAACAAATTGGGGTAGGCTGAAAAGTGGCCCCCAAAATATTTACATGTCCTAATCCCTAGAATCTGTGAATGTTATCTCATATGAAAAGAAAAAGACCCTTGCAGATATGATTAAATGATGGCTCTTGAGATGGAGAGAGTAAACTGGATTGTCGGAGTGCGTAAATGCAATCCCATGTATCTTTGTAAGAGGAAGGCAGGGGAAGTTGACCACACACCCAGAAGAGAAAGTGGTGGGATGATGGAGCAGAGAGACATTTGAGGAATGCGGCCTTGAATAGTAGAATGGTGTGATCACAAGCCAGGAATGCTGGTGGCCCCCAGAAACTGGAAGAAGCAATGAATGGATTCTCCTCTATAGCCTTGGGAGGAAGTGTGGCCCCACTAAAAGCCCGAGTTTGGATCCTGGCTTCTGGAAGTGTGAAAGAATATATATCTGTTGTTTTAAGTCACCAAGACTGTGACAGTTTATTACAGCAACCACAAAAAACTAGTGTCAAGCACTGCAAAATACGGGCACAATATTAAGAATCTATGAAGCCATAACTCTGTAGTTTCCCATTGTATTCATGTGAGTGCACCTGAGGGTGACTGTTCTTTACAACCCAAGTCATAGAAACACTCTGGCAAGGTCAGGCGGTAGCCAAAGTTCATGTTTTTCTCTCTGTTGTGTTGCTCATTTTTAGATATGCACAGTTAAGAGGATGGCTAAAATGGATGGCAAAAGAGAAGTTTTTATTTGCTTGCATTAGAGAAATAAAGCAACCTCAAAACCCAACATAACCTTGGGACTGCATTCTTATACGTTAGCTGGGAGGTTGTTTCAGTCTGGGTGAAAAAGATTGATGGAGTCCAGCCAAAATGTCCTGCAGATTCCACTGAGTTCTGGCATGGAGCTACAATAGCAAGCTAGAACAGATGTATAAGAAAAGACAGTTAGTATGAGGTATCTTTTCCTAAACATCCCTTTCTTCCACACCTTATAACACTCTTCCTTGGTTACCGTGAACAACATACCTTAATTAATATTACCCAAAATGTCTTCTATCCAAGGCCACATGTTAGTTCACATCTCTGAAGGAACATTGCCTAATTCTTATTTGGGACAGTCTGGCTACACTATACCAAACACATCAGAGGATAAGAGTTTTCTTAGATCTTAGAACTGAGGATATACTCTTAGTTACCTTAGTTAGAAATGAGTGTCTTCCCAGTCTCTGTGTCACGTTCATGATGAAGTATCACATACGGTTCCACGAACTCTGGCTACTGAGGGGGAAGAAGGAACTGGATTGTGAACTACCAGTGTATTTGCCTATCCTGAGAGGCCTGAGTGTCTTGTAATGGCCACGTGCCTTCATTTCTCCAAGTAACTTGAATAAGTCTCCATTCTCTGAAACTGAAAGAGTTGTTAGTGAAAACACTTAACAAACATAAATGCAGAATAGATACTATTTAAAATCAATATTTATTTTGAAACAAAAATAAAATATGAAAGGACATCTACTGAAGAAAAATTTCAAAATTTCATGTAAAACTTTAAATGATTTTGTCCATGCTTTCTGATGATCTCACAAAAAAATAAAGAAAAAAACAATTCTGTGAATAAATATAATCATATATATTATATATATAATAGTGACTGGTGGCACTTAATTTATACATATATTTTTTTAATTTTTTAAAGATTTTATTTATTTATTTGACTGAGAGAAAGAGAGAGATTGCTAGAGAGGGAACATAAGCAGGGGGAGTGGGAGAGGGAGAAGCAGGCTTCCCGCTGAGCAGGGAGCCCAAATGGGCCTCAATCCTGGGACCCTGGGATCATGACCTGAGCCAAAGGTAGATGCTTAACAACTGAGCCACCCAGGCGCCCCTACATATGTGTTTTAAAGAGTTCAGTAAAAGTGTTGTGACATTGCAGATGTTTTATGTGATATTTGATGGCAAAGAAAAATTGATATCAGTCATCTTTATAATTTTTCAAAACATGAAATGCTTCAAGGAATTTTTCTCTATTGAACTGCTTAATAGTGATAGACATTTCTGATACAGCAGTCTATCTAAGGAGATTATTTTACATGCTTTTGAAATTTTCACTTTGGTAAGTGATTAAATGGAGAAAATTTCAATGAACATATTTTCCTCACTATGAGTTTTCTATATCTCGGTGTTGGAGGATTCAACTCAAAGTGATAGTAATTAGTGTGCTCAAACTAGATTTTATTTTGACATTAGAAATATTCTGTCTGCAGCTGAATCTTACCAGGATCTGGAGTTTGAGATACAAGAATCCTTGTGATTTTTGCCGTGTATGTAGTCTGAAGATGATCAACACTTTTAGATATTTATGAAGGACTAAGAGTTTTGTTTCAAAACAAAACTGAGAAGTGTAATACATTTGAAAAATGAACATGGATCTCAATGACTAATCAAATGAAGAATTTTTAAAAAATTAAGACATTCTTTTTAAAAAAATTTTTAAAATTTTTTAAATTAACATATAATGTATTATTAGCCCCAGGGATACAGGTCTGTGAATTGCCAGGTTTATACACTCCATAGCACATACCTTCCCCAATGTCCATAACCACACCACCCTTTCCCTACCCCCCTTCCCCTAGCAACCCTCAGTTTGTTTTGTGAGATTAGTTTGTCTCCCTCCCGATCCCATCTTGTTTCATTTATTCTTTACCTTCCCCCCAAACCCCTCACATTGCCTCTCAACTTCTTCATATCAGGGAGATCATATGATAATTGTCTTTCTCTGTTTGACTTATTTCGCTAAGCATAATACCCTCTAGTTCCATCCACATCGTTGCAAATGGCAAGATTTCATTTCTTTTGATGGCTGCATAGTATTCCATTGTGTATATATACAACATCTTCTTTATCCATTCATCTGTTGATCGACATCGAGGTTCTTTCCATAGTTTGCCTATTGTGGACATTGCTGCTATAAACATTCAGGTACACGTGCCCCTTCAGATCACTATGTTTGTATCTTTAGGGTAAATACCCAGTAGTGCAATTGCTGAGTCATAGTGTAGCTGTATTTTCAACTTTTTGAAGAACCTCCATGCTGTTTTCCAGAATGGTTGCTCCAGCTTGCATTCCCACCAATGCAGGTGGGAGGGTTCCCCTTTCTCCGCATCCTCGCCAGCACCTGTCATTTCCTGACTTGTTAATTTCAGCCATTCTGAATGGTGTGAGGTGGTATCTCATTGTGGTTTTGATTTGTATTTCCCTGATGCCAAGTGATGTGGAGCACTTTTTCATGTGTCTGTTGGCCATCTGGATGTCTTCTTTGCAGAAATGTCTGTTCATGTCCTCTGCCCATTTCTTGATTGGATCTTTGTTCTTTGGGTGTTGAGTTTGATAAGTTCTTTATAGCCCTTTATCTGATATGTCATTTGCAAATATTTTCTCCCATTCTGTCAGTTGTCTTTTGGTTTTGTTGACTGTTTCCTTTGTTGTGCAAAAGCTTTTGATCTTGACAAAGTCCCAATAGTTCATTTTTGCCCTTGCTTCCCTTGCCCTTTGGTGATGTTCCTAGAAAGAAGTTATTGCGGCTGAGGTTGAAGAGGTTGCTGCCTGTGATCTCCTCAAGGATTTGGATGGGATTGCATTAAATGTGTAGATTGCTTTAGGTAGCACACACACTTCCACAATATTTGTTCTTCCAATCCATGAGCATGGAACATTTTTCCATTTCTTTGTGTCTTCCTCGATTTCATTCACTTTATAGTTTTCGGAGTATAGATTCTTTGCCTCTTTGGGTAGGCTTATTCCTAGGGATCTTATGGTTTTGGGTGCAATTGTAAAAGGGATTGACTCCTTAATTTCTCTTTCTTCTGTCTTGTTGTTGGTGTAAAGAAATGCGACTGATTTCTGTGCACTGATTTTATATCCTGACACTTTACTGAATTCCTGTACAAGGTCTAGCAGTTTTGGAGTGGAGTCTTTTGGGTTTCCCACATATAGTATCATATCATCTGCAAAGAGTGATAGTTTGACTTCTTCTTTGCCAATTTGGATGCCTTTAATTTCTTTTTGTTGTCTGATTGCTGAGGCTAGGACTTCTAGTACTGCGTTGAATAGCAGTGGTGATAATGGACATCCCTGCCATGTTCCTGACATTAGCAGAAAAGCTTTCCGTTTTTGTCCATTGAGAATGATATTCACAGTGGATTTTTCATAGATTGTTTTGATGATGTTGAAGTATGTACCCTCTATCCCTACACTTAGAAGAGTTTTGATCAGGAAAGAATGCTGTACTTTGTCAAATGCTTTTTCAGCATCTATTGAGAGTACCATATGGTTCTTATTCTTTCTTTTATTAATGTAAAATCAATCACATTAATTGATTTGTGGATGTTGAATCAACCTTGCAGCCCTGGAGTAAATCCCACTAGGTCATGGTGAATAATCCTCCTAATGTTGTGTTGGATCCTATTGGCTAGGATTTTGGTGAGAATTTTCGCATCTTTGTTCATCAAGGATATTGGTCTGTAATTCCCTTTTTTGATGGGATCCTTGTCTGGTTTTGGGATCAAGGTAATGCTGGCCTCATAAAATGAGTCTGAAGGTTTTCCATCCATTTCTATTTTTTGGAACAGTTTCAGGAGAATAGGAATTAATTCTTCTTTAAATGTTTGGTAGAATTCCCCTGGGAAGCCCTCTGATCTGGGGCTCTTGTTATATATACAAAATAAGGGTAAACATGATGAAGGGATGGAATATGAGTATAAAGATGAAATTTTTTAAAGAAAATTCTTAAAAAGGAGTTGATAAGATAAGTTGGTTGGGAGAATAAAGAAAAAGAAGGTGGGTCTTGGCTGGATTTTTTGCTGATCTTCTGGGGAGGGGCCTGTTGTAGTGATTCTCAAGTGTCTTTGCCAGAGGCAGAACTGCACCACTCTTACCAGGGGCCAGGCTAAGTAATCTGCTCAGGTTCACTTTTGGGAGCTTTTGTTCCCTGAACGCTTTCCGTATAGTTCCAGAGGACGAGAATGAAAATGGCGGCCTCCCAGTCTCTGGTCCAGAGGAGCCAAGGGCTCAGGGTCCCTCTCCTCAGTGCTCCCTAGGAGAAAAGCACCCAATCACTCCCGTCTCCCAGGCCTCCTGCTGCACTCTGAGCTCACCCAGCCTGTGACCAAGCATCTCTGTCTCTGGCACACAGCCCTGCCTGGAGTCTCCAAACCAAACAGATCTCTGTGCTCTTCCAGGGGGGTCTCCCCTGATCTTGTGGGGACCCCACTCACAGAGCAGTGACCTGACTGTGCCATGGATCACAGTTTAAGGTAACCCTGAGCTGGGAGCTCACTTCTTGGCTCCATCTCTATAGCTGGCTTCCCTGCTCTAATACCTGCAAGCTCTGTGACACTCAGACACCCCCAATCCTTCTGTGACCCCGCAGGACCTGAGACTATCCTGTCCCACGAGGGCTTTACCCCAGCTTAGCCTCTAGAGTGATGTCCCTCAGCGGAGCAGACTTTTAAAAGTTCTGATTTTATGCTCCGTTGCTTCGCCACTTGCGGGGAGCCGGCCCCTCTCCCTGCGGTCTATCTTCCCGTCGCTTTGGATTCACTTCTCCACCGGTCCTACCCTTTAGAAAGTGGTCAATTTTCTGTTTCTAGAATTGCTGCTTGTCTTCTCTTTGATCTGCTGTTGGATTTGTAGGTGTTTGCAATGGTTTGATAAGCTATCTAGCTGATCTCCTGCTACCTGATGTCATCTCAGCCTGCTACTTCTCCGCCATCTTGGCTCCTCCTCTAAATTAAGACATTCTTAATGAAAATGTGTATATAATTGTTCAAATGAGAAAGGCAGCATACAGCATGGTGTTTAAGGACATGGTTTTTCTAGTCAGACTTCCCGATCCTCTCTGTTATAAGCTATGTGACCTTTGTTAAGCTTACTTTACTTCTCCATGCTTTCATTTTTCTCCTTTGTAAAAGGAGAATGAGGATAATGAAATACTCATGTCTGAGGGTTAGCTGAGGCCATCTATGAGAAGCACTAGAACTGTGCCTGATACACAGTGAGCTCTGATGAAATGTGTGGCTAATATGAGGGACTACTGGCTGACACTGTATGCATCTGATGAAACCTTGTTAGGTTTCTACTCTGCCTTAGCTACTTAAGGCAGGCACTTTTGCCATCTGTAAAAATAAAGTAATAGATTCTGGAATATAGGGAGAATGCAGATCAAAACAGGAAACCTAGAGAGTTTTATACAGATCTTGTTTTCTTCCAAACGGAATAGGCTGCTGGGTCAGTTTATGTCTCATGTTCCAGAGAACACTGGAGATGGAAAATCTGCCTAAGAATAGTAGAGGAAAAAGGACTTTACTTCCTCAAAGTGTGAGTGCACATAAAAGGCATAACATATGGCAAATGAATGGAAAAGGTATAAAGTATATTGTTTGCACTATTGTATCCTTTGGTTTCTGCTGATGACTCTCCTGAACTAGAGGAACGGGCATTTCTCCTCACCCCTCAGTGAATTCTCTCTTACTCATCTATGCTGCCTGGGACTAACCACCTTTACTAACATTTACATGTGGTATTTCATACACTGAAGATAGACGTTTAAAATACCATTTCTCTAGGAATTAATTTATATTCTGAATGTAAGAAACTGGTGTAAACTGTGAACACCACACTAAATATTTTTATACTTTGTGTAAAATCTGTTTATAAAGACATCTATCCTCTAAAACAAGACTCCTTGAAATTATGGATTATGTCCTGTCGACTTTTATTTTCTTAACATTTGATGAGTGAGTGCGTGCTTCAAGGACTCTGAAACCTCATAGCCAGCTCCACCTCCTTTACTCCCGGACCTGTGTCTCACCCAACAAAATCAGGCTAAATGAAACATGACTGATTGCTTTGCCTATGAAAGGAAGGACATAGCTGGCAAGAGGAGTACATGAGTGTTCATAGCGGAATTAATTTTATTCTTTATATTGTTTCTTTATATTACATTAGTTCTATATTTTGCCAAGGTAATGGAAACTGTGGAGAGTTTCTAAGATATCTTCACATTAACAAATAGCCCATCATCATTTTTTTTAAAGTTTTTATTTTAATTGCAGCTGGTTAGCATACAGTGTTACAGTGGGTGTACAATATAATAATTCAACATGTCCGTATCTCACACTGTGCTCATCATAACTTACTATCTTAACCCCCCAAACCCCCTCCCTGTGGGTTTTCTTTTCCCCTTTACTTGTTTCGTTCCTTAAATTCCACATATGAATGAGATCATATGGTATTTGTCTTTCTCTGTCTTATTTCACTTAGCATTATATCTATGCATGTCATTGTAAATGGCAAGATTTCATTCTTTTTTATGGATAGATCATATTTCATTGTGTGTATACGCACACACATGCACACACACACCCCTCATATCTTTTTTTTAATATTTTTAAATTTATTTGTCAGACAGAGATCACAAGTAGGCAGAGAGGCAGGCAGAGAGAGAGAGGGGGAAGCAGGCTCCCCACTGAGCAGAGAGCCAGATGCGGGGCTCGATCCCAGGACCCTGGGATCATGACCTGAGCCAGAGGCAGAGGCTTTAACCCACTGAGCCACCCAAGTGCCCCCACACCTCATATCTTTATCCATTCATCAGGCATTGAGCACTTGGGTTACTTCCATATCTTGGTTATTGTAAATAATGCTGCTATAAACATAGAGTGCATGTATCACTTCAAAATAGTATTTTCGTGTTCTTTGGTAGATACCCAGCAGTGGTATTGCTGGATCATAAAGCAGTTCTATTTTTAACTTTTTGAGGAAACTTCATACTGTTTTCTATGGTGGCTGCCCCAGTTTGCATTCCCACCGGCACCTCCGGAGGGTTCCCCTTTTTCTGAATCCTCATCAACACCTGTTGTTTGTGTTGTTGATTTTACCTATTCTGACAGGTGCGAGGTGATATCTCATTGTGGTTTTGATTTGCATTTCCCTAATGATAAGTGATAGCACATATTCAGGCGTCTGTTGGCTATCTGCTTGTCTTCCTTGGAGAAATGTTTGTCTGTTTTTTTAGTGCTTTATTTTGTTTTGTTTTTTAAGACTTTATATATTTATTTATTTGAGAGAGTGAGAAAGAGAGCATGTGCATGCTTGCATGAGCAAGGGGGAGGGACAGAGAGAGGAGAAACAGGCTCTTGGCTGAGCAGGGTGCCCCACATGGGGCTCTAAACCAGGACCCCGAGATCATGACCTGAGCCAAAGCTATATGCTTAACCGAGTGAGCCACCCAGGTGTTGAATTTTATAGGTTCTTTATATATTTTGTATACTAACCCTTTTTCAGATATGTCCTTTGCAAATGTCTTCTCCCATCATCTCCTAAAAGGTGACTTTTAATTTTGCTGATTATTTCCTTTGCTGGGCAGAAGCTTTTTATTTTAATGTAGTCCCAGTAATTTATTTTTGCTTTTGTTTGTTTCCCTTGCCTCAGGAGACATATCTAGAAAGAAGTTGCTATGGCTAATATCGGAAGTTACAGCCCACATTTTCTTCTAAGATTTTTTGTTTGTTTGTTTGTTTGTTTGTTTTTATGATTTCAGTTCTCACATTTAGGTTTTAAATTCATTTTGAGTTTATTTTTGTGTGAAAAAAATCTGGTCCAGTTTCATTATGTTGGAGGTCACTCTCCAGTTTTCCCAACACCATGTGTTGAACAGATGGTCTTTTTCCCATTGCATATTTGTTCTTGCTTTGTTGAAGATTCATTGACCATATAATTATGGATTTATTTCTGGATTTTCTATTCCATTCTGCTGATCTATGTGTCTGTTTTTGTGCCAATACCATGCTGTGTTGGTGACTACAGCTTTGTAATATAACTTAAAGTCCAGAATGGTGACGCCTCCAACTTTCCTTTTCTTTTTCAAGGTTTCTTTGGTGATTCAGGTTCTTTTGTGGTTCCATACAGATTTTAGGATGCTTCTAGCTCTGTGAAACATGCTCTTGGTATTTTGATAGGAATTACAGTAAACGTGTGGACTGCTTTGGCAGTATAGAGATTTTAACAATATTTGTTCCTCTAATCCATGAGCATGAAATGTCTTTCCATTTCTTTATGTCGTCTTGGATTTAGTGTTTTTGTTTTTAGAGTATAGGTCTTTCACCACTTTACATAGTGTTTATTCCTGGGCATCTTATTACTACTTTTGGTGTAATTGTGGTTTTCTTAATTTCTCTGTTTCCTGCTTATTGTTGGTGTATAGAAAGGCAACAGATTTCTGTACATTGATTTTATATCCTGTGACTTTACCATATTCGTGTATCAGGTCTAGCAGTTTTTTGGCATTCTTTCAGGTTTTCTATATGTAGTATTACGTCATCTGCAAATAGTGAAAGTTTTAGTTCTTCCTTACCAATTCAGATTTCTTTGATGTTTTTTAGTTGTCTGACTGCTGTGGCTAGTGTTTCTAGTATTATGCCAAATAAATGCTAAGAGTGGACCTCCTGTCTTGTTTCTGGCCTGAGAGGAAACGCTTTCAGTTTTTCCCCATTAAGGATGAAATTGGCTTTTCATATATGGGCTTTTCATATATGGCCTTCATTATGTTGAGATGTGTTCCCATTAAGCCTATTTTATTGAGGGTCTTTATCATGAATGGATGTTGTACTTTGTCAAATGCTTTTTCTGCATCTGTTGAAATGATCATATGGTTCCTGTCCTTTCTCTTATGGATGTGAGGTATTACATTGATTTGTGAATACTGAACCACCCTTGCAACCCAGGAATAAATACCACTTGATCATGGTGAGTGACTTTTTAATGTATTGTTGAATTCAATTTATTAGTATTTTTGGCAGAATTTTTGCACCTATGTTCATCAAGGATATTGTCCCATAATTCTTTTTTTAGTAGTGCCTTTTTCTGCTTTTAGTATCAGGGTAATACTGGCCTCATAAAATGAATTTAAAAGTTTTCCTTTTCTATTTTTCGGAATAGTTTAAGAATAGGTATTAACTCTACTTTTTTTTTTAAGATTTTAAAGATTTTTATTTATTTATTTGACAAAGTGCACAAGTGGGCAGAGAGGCAAGCAGAGAGAGAGGGGGAAGCAGGCTCCCCACTTATGCTTAGCAGAAAGCCCAATTCAGGGCTCAATCCCAGGACCCTGGGACCATGATCCAAGCCAAAGGCAGAGGCTTTAACCCACTGAGCCACCCAGGTGTCCCCAGTATTAACTCTTCTTTAAATGTTCCATAGAATTTGCCTGTGATGTCATCTGGTTCTGGACTTTGGTTTGTTGGAAGCCCATGATCATTTATTTAATTCTCTCCACTGTCTCACTGTCTCTCCACTGACCCAGGCACCCCTGGTCATATATATCTAATTGAAGATATTCACCAAGGCAAATGGCTTTATGAAAATAATTCTGGGGGCACCTGGGTGGCTCACCTCTGCCTTTGGCTCAGGTCATGATCCCAGGGTCCTGGGATTGAGCCCCTCATCAGGCTCTCTGCTCAGCAGGAAGCCTGCTCCCCCCACCCCCCTCCTCCCTCTCTGCCTACTTGTGATCTCTGTCTGTCAAATAAATTTAAAAAATCTTAAAGCAAAGAAAATAATTCTGCAATTACCCAGATTAATCATGAAACTATCTTTAAAACAGTGTTCTAGTCTTTGAATAAGATGGAAACACACTTGATCCCAAATCTGTAGTGATGTTCAGGCCAATACGAAAATCTGCTTGCCAAGGACTCGAAAGTTCTCTTTGAAGTTACCACTAGAAGTTCTAAAATGGCAAAGAAGTGCAATGCCATTTAAAACCAAAGATAATCCCCCCATGAGAAATAGGGACGGAAGACATCACAGTTGCAGTCTGCTCACTTTGGATTAACTGAGGAACACAAGCTAAAATTAACACTAGGAGTACTGTACAGGGAAATAGCTACAGGCTTTGGATATTCCCACTTTCTAGTTCTGTAGGACTAGCTTGTTGCTGACCAATATTCCTACTAACTGAGAAGCTGAAGGAGAACAAAACAATACCCTGTTTGAAAGCTTTGGAATGCAACTAAGGCAGCCAGCACTTAAGAAGCTAAAATTCCAGAGAAAAATGGAACTCACTGAGATGAGCTTAATATTCTTTTCCACCTTTCTTTTTGAAGCCTCAGTTGGTTTATAAGCTGCTTGGTTAGAGATGTTTATGAGTCAAGCAGAAAATAGTTGTTAAAAAGTTAAGCTAAAGAAAGGTTTTAGCAATCTTCTGAGACTTTGAACAGAAAAAGTTCAAAACAAACAAGGCAACCCAAAAACGAGGTGTAAATACTCAAAAAAGAAATGCAGAGAAGTGGGCCTAATTGCCTGAACTGCTTTTCTGCTCTAGGCATTTAGTGATTCCTTAGTGATCCTAACCCAAAGGCAGAGATGCTAACTAGGAAGTGGCAACCAAGAGGTTGAGAGTGACCTGGGGTGGGAAGGAAAGAAGCTGACTTGTCATTCAGTCAAGCAATGTTTCTGCTAAATACCATAGGGCTAAAGCTGGAAGAAACTATATACAAGCAGTTGGTAATTTTTTTTTTTTCTCAGAGAGTTTTGAATTAGCAATTTCGAGATTCCTTTCCGCATGTACTATTGTTGAATTTATCTAAAATAAATAGAGCCAGGTTTCCCATTGTCAGAGAACGAAGTTATAAATGAGTACAGGGGGATGCTGGAATGCTAGAATGGTTTGGGATTAGGGTAGGAGATAGAAATATGAATAAAGATGTGGAGATAGATACAGATTTTGTTAAAAGAGAAGCTGAGGCACAATAAAATTTGTGGTTTGGGATTAGGGTAGGAGATAGAAATATGAATAAAGATGTGGAGATAGACAGAGATTTTGTGAAAAGAGAAGCTGAGGCACAATAAAATTTTCAGGGGCTCATTGGAGCGTACATCTAGTCCAATATGATAGCACCAAACTGAAAGTGGCTAGGGTTGCTCCAGGAACAGGAGCCAAGAGAAAGGTTTTTATAGAAAAAGCAGAGAAACAAAGCAAGGACACTATTTGCTTGGCTGTAGCTTAAGAGTTTGCCTTATCTGGGAAAGCTCAGTTGAGTGCTTTGACTCTGGCTTAGGTTTTGGTTTGCTTACATAGTCTATCTACCAAGGCATTAGTACCACCTTGACTTAATGGCTTCCTTGTTTAATTATTATAACAATATGTATATATATATTATGTACATTCATATGTTATACATATATGCTATGGCTTAAAAAACCCAAATTTATTGTGTTATCATTCTGTAGGTTAGAAGACCAATACATGAACCATTGGGCTAAAATCAAGGTGTCAGTAGGCATTCCTTTCTGGAAGCTCAAGAAGAGACTACATTTCCTTGTCTTTCCAGCTTCTAGAGGCCTCTCTCTGGTCCTTGCACATGGCCCCTATATCTTAAAAATAGCAGTGGGGAAGTATCAGATCTTTCCCATGCTGCCATCCTTCTTTGGCAATACCTAGCAAAGATCTGCTTTGTGACTGTAGTGGAGCCACCTGAATTAACCCAGGATAATCTCCCCATTTCTAGGTCCTTAACCTTAATCACATTTGCAGTGTCCCTTTTACCATGTCAGGTGACATAGTCACCCGTGCTGAAGATTATCTTACAGAAATCTGCAAATACGTCAATCTAGCCTTCATGTATTTGGGGGCTATATTGTTATCTGCATATACTTGTATATAAGATTCAAATTTTTATTTTTTATTATTATGTTTTTAACATCAAAATTTTTAAAATTTTCTTGTGAAATACATCTTTTCTCCTCCTGTAATTGCTGATTTCATTGCTAGTAATGCTATTTGCCTTAACGTGTAATTCATCTCATGTTACACTTAGTCATAGCAACAAAAGATCATGATGAACACAAAGAGGAGGCAAATCCCAGGAGTGATGGAAAAACGTATGGCATAAAATGGGCATCAGATCTTAGAAACAAGCACTCCCAAACAGATCTGAGGGGGAAAAAAAATGAAGCCAAAATAATAATGAAATCTATGAGAGAAAAAAAAATTTTCAATTAAAATAAACATACAGGGCGCCTGGGTGGCTCAGTGGGTTAAGCCGCTGCCTTTGGCTCAGGTCATGATCTCAGGGTCCTGGGATCGGGTCCCGCATCGGGCTCTCTGCTCAGCAGGAAACCTGCTTCCCTTCCTCTCTCTCTCTGCCTGCCTCTCTGCCTGCTTGTGATCTCTCTCTCTCTCTCTCTCTCTCTCTCTGTGTCAAATAAATAAATAAATAAATCTTTAAAATAAACATATAAACAACAACCTTGAGACGTGACAGTGCAAGGATACTCCATATTTTCATTAAATTTGAGGAAAGCATTATTCTTGAAATTTAAAAACAAAACAGTCACCCAGAATTCAGTTAAAAAAAAACATAATAAAAAACAAGGACCAAAATAGAGAGCCATGTGGCAGAGCTCAGTCTAAATTTTTCTGCACAGTGCTAAATTTTGGAAAATGCAATGCTGAGAGGAAATTTATGATGTCATAATTTATACTCAGTCGATTTTCATTCATGTGTGAAGAGAATTTCAGATATGCAAAATACAGCTGGTTCAGAAACCGTGCCTCAATCAAGAGTAGCTCCTTTTCTGCATCTTCCTTAATCACTTGATTCTTCTAAAAGTGATAGAGAATATATTCAGAATACCAAAAAGGACAGATTACTAAAAAAGGAAGGTTCCCACCCAAAATAATATAAATAATACTAGTTCACCACCAGCTGTGGTGCAGACTGGTGGCCGAGGTCCTGCCTTAGTTGAAATGCCCTACAGTTGGGTCCCTCCATCTCAGGAACCAAAAGTCATGGCTATTCACAGAGAAGCTTTGTGAACAGTGAGAGCCTGGCAACTGCTTCCAGTGGGGAGGGTGTCTGAACCACCCATTTATAACCCAAATGGCTGATGGTGATCATTTCTAATTATATTTTTTCTCTTTTGAGTAGAGGCCACTGAGAGCCAGCCCTCCCTATTTTCTAGCAGGCATGTCACAAGAAGAGCAAGATGCATAACTTTTCTGGGCCTGGGAAGAAAATATATGAATTTTGCGGATGATTACTTTGTGTTCTGCCATCAGTCTTTCAAATATTTTTGCAGCACTTACACATTTTCTCCTGGATGACTTGTTCAAGGGCCTTGTGGTGTCCTCGCTCTGGAGTCAACAGCGCAAATTTATCAATTCCAATTCTCAGATGAAGGAAAATCACATCATGGTTATTTGCTCACAAACAGAAATTTTCCATTTTCCAGAACAATGATTTATGTAAATTTCTGTTTAAATAAATACAGTGTGTCATTCAGCTAAAAGATGATCTACTAAAAAAGAATAAGGAATTATTTATCTAAAAATTAATGAAGCCAGTAAAATAATGAATTCTTAACATATGAAGAGTTCTTATGCATGGATTTAGCTGAGCAGTAGTATCTTGAAAGATGTCTAAAAGACATACATAGATTATTGAGCAAATAACAATGGCTAGCAAACATAGCAGGTGTTCAGTGTCACTGACAATAGAAAATCCTTAAAAGTGGTTGATATCATTTTTGTCTAGCTACAGAGTAAATATAAAAAGACAAGCATCTTGCTGCCAAGGAGGGAATGTGTTAAAGAATGCAGTGCAGATGGGCACACGGCCTGGGCCAGGAGGAGGAGACAACAACTCATCAAGCTCACAATCATTTGCTTGTTGGCCAATAACGGGCCTTGTGGGAGATCCTCAGGCTTGTTTGCTTGTCTGATGCATGAGCCAGTTAGCCCAAGAAGTCTTGGTGCACAGGAATCAGGACTCTCCTGTGAATACGGAACCACAGTGAGCCCAGCTAGAAACTGTGATTCGCATGGCGGCTGACCCTCTACAGATCCACTCTGCATGCTAGCTGGAGGAGAAACGGAAACAATTGCTAGGGTGAAACTTTGCAAACCACTGTGGTCCCAGCAGGGTCTCAGGGGCTCCCTCATTCAGGCATTCATTCCTCCAGGGAAGGAGCTTCTACCTTTCTCCGCTTGTTTGCTGTGCGCTTTGGCAATTTGAGGGATCCAAATTGGATAGATGTGTGGCAGTGGTGGCCAGTGGAGGATAGGGTGGCAGTGGTGGCCAGTGGAGACAGCAGTGACCAGTGGAAAGAAGTGACATCCATTTGGTATCTTAGCATTTGCAGGATAGCAGCACCAGCACCCAGCAGAACCGTGTTATCTACAACATAACTCTGGGCATTTAGCTGACCAGCTAGCGTTGGCTAGATCCCCGTTGGGACTTTCAGAAGTACTTGGGACTGGGGTCTTATGATAACAGGATTTCTTCTCTACCCACAGACCCTAAAGCTTGAATGAAAAATAATTCAGATTTGTAAAAAAGAAAAAGAAAGGAAAGTATGAGAAAAGACAGAAATATTCCAAAATGCAAATGAGAACAGTGCTAGCTTTTGCATTATTGGTAGAATTATGGGTGACTTTATTTTTGTGTCTCTTCAAGTTTTAAAATATGAAATTTAAAAAATTAGGGAGAAAGTAGGTGCAAAATATGAGGAAGCAATGAAGTGAGGCCTGTCTTAAGCATTTGAAGTGGGAGACATTGAATGAGTTATAGGATCCCTGGGGAGTCTGCATAATACAGTAGTTGTTTGGAGGTTCTGGGTTCCCATCACAGAGCCACCACTCCCTGTCTACGTAACTGTGGACAATTTAACTTTCTGACCCTCAGTTTCCTCCGGTGTCAAATGGGGCTAACAATACTGTTTACCTCATAGGCATGTTCTTCTCTGACTTCTTTGATCTGATTATCTGATGTATTTAGTATTGAATGAGTTAATATAAAATCAATTAGAAGATTGTCTATCACATAATTAGCTATTAAAATGAGTTAAGGTGTGTCATTGAGGAAATAATTGAAGTTAAAAGCTAATTCACCAAAATTATGTGGGTTTTTTTGTTTTTTGTTTTTTTTTTTAGTAGTACCCTGTGTTTTTGTTTTGTTTTACTCTCAGTTAGGCAGGGACAGTGACTTAAGGTAGAAATGGCATTCAACTCTGTATCAGGGGACCTGATTCCCAGACTTGACTGCTCACATACTATCTGTGTGACCTTGAGGGATTCTTCATCTGTAAAATGGAAGCTAATTTTGATTACTCAAAAAATTTAGCCATAACAAAAATAAAGTTTGAAAGGTTGCTAGTAAACATCATTAATCCTGTCTTCCTTAGTGAGAATTATAAAGAGATAATAATGAGATTAAAAAAAAAAGCACTTTGAAAAATGTGATTTTAATGTTAGAACATGCTTTAGCCTCCATTCAGGAGTTTAGTAGAAGGTGAATGCAATCCATGCAAGGTTCTTATGCCTCTGCTTTTGGTTCCCTCTGTCTCTGGATAAAGGCTAGGTGGAAAGGCAGAGAGCTTGCAGGTTTGAGAGGTTCCTTTGGATTCCAGCTACTCACTTCCTTTTCCATAGGACTCCCCTTTCACCTAAAAGTGTCATTTGGAATCACATGAAAGAATTTTCTTGTATTTGTCTTACATATATTTATATAAAAATTGGGTTTCTGTAAGGAGAGATTTGTGCCATTGGAAAATCCAAAGTTAATGAAGAAGATGTTAATGAAGGTTGTTTGCTATCTGTTTACTCTCTGGGTTTAGCAGAAATTCATTTTGTATCTCCAAACTCTCTGTATAGAACAGAGCTTGTCATTCCACTTCATTTCCATGCCACTGATTAAATGTATCCAATAGTAGAGAACAACAGTGCCATATGGCAAAGAGAAAACAGTCAGGAGTAGGGTGATACATGATGGGGCCCTAACAGTGGCCATTCTAATCATGGCATCATATCTCAGACTCTTCACCTGCATCAGGTTACAGGTGAAGAACCAAGAACCCAGTTTATATCTAGACAGCATGAACATCTACGAATCAGTCAACACAATGTCATTAAATCCTCTATGTTGAATAGTATTGAGGAGGAGTTTGGGGAAAGAGCTTACACTCTTGGCCCACGATGAGCAAGACATCCCTGAGAAGGCACTTGTAACTCTCTCTACATGTTCTCTGCCTACCTGATGAGCTCATGTCTCCAGACTAGAGTGCCCAAGGTTACAGGTGAAGAACGAAGAGCCAGAGAGGCTGACTGTAGTTAACACAGGCAGAAGACTAGGTGGTTCCTCAAGTTGTTGGCAAACCTGTTCAGAGGTCTAGAGACTCATCATTTGTCTGAGAACCGTGTCATATTCCTTGCTTCTCCCCTCACTAACCCATCTTGAGTCAGGTGTGCAATCCTGGCTTGCTCAGTTATTTCCAGAAATACAACAGTACAAACATGAACACTGAACATGAACATCTATAATAAGCATTTTAAAAAATATGGATGTGAGCTTGATGGACACTTCAAAAAATACCCTAAGTTTTCCACGAGACACTACAGTATCCTTATGTAAAAGCCCTTAACAATTCTTTCTCACAAAATGGAATTGGGGGGGGAAAGAGAAGTAGATTCATAAAAGTGGGTAAGGCCTAGAAAATACTGTGGGGCTCAAATAGAATTCACACCCTCTAGTGATCTTGACAAACGATTTACTAAATTGCCTACACCTAATTATGAGGTATATCCCTGTAAGTACAATGGCTGTGTACTATCTCTGTATGTGTTTCCTGGGCCAAAATCAGTGTGTTGCAATTTTAGGAGTACACAGTTCTGGAATTTTTGACTTGTGAAAAAGGCTAGACATGCTAAGTGATGAACACACAGAGGAAAGAGCTCTTGAATCACGACTGAGCTTTTATAAGCAACTAGTCTCAAATGCGGTTAGAATAGTTTTGGAGAAGATACCTTTTCTCCAAGATGTGTGCTAAGGGAATGCAGAAGTAAATGAAGAGCTACTAATTTTCATGTTAAGGATGGAAGAAAATTGTTGCTTATGAAGGAGTAGTATAATTCACTGTGGTGAGTTAGGATAGTTCTCTATAAACATTTTACTGTCAAAAGAAATTAAATTAGTAGTTTGTCCACAAAATTACTAGACTTCTTTAGAGTTGGTTATTTGTCAGAGATGTCATAGTTTATATTAATAATCTTCAGAGGGAGGAAGATATTTTATTATCTGTACTGAATAGTTCAGCATACATTATAAAAAGACATAAAAATCTTGACATTTAATATTTCTTCTTTTCTGTTAAATGTTAGTCACTATTGTGTTCTGACTTCAGTGCTATTAATAACTATATTTATATCAACATTTCCTCTGAAGTTATGCAAAGTCTCAAAGGAATTTTTTTGGCTAAACAAAAAATGGGTTTCATAGACTTTGGGAGTTATTTTGCTTATGTAAGTTTTTCTCTATTGGAATGAAATATAGACAATCAGAAAAAGGGCTTTGGGTGCCATCTTTTCCAGCTTCGCTCACAAATCAGTTTTGTTTAGAGAGCTCTAGTTACTTGAAAAGTTTTCCTTGTTTCTGAAGTGAAATCTTTCTCTGTTAGTTTCTATGCCTAATTCTTGTTTGGTCTTTTCCCCAGATTAACTGATCTTAAGGTCCTCAATTATTCTTCATATTGTTCTCCTTGCTTTCTTTTGGATGTTCTAAAATATATCCATGTTTCACTTAATATACATTCCCTGTAGTGTGTGAGTGTGTGTGTGTGTGTTTGTGTGTGTATACACACATATACACAATGGAATACCACTCAGCCATCAAAAAAAAAATCTTTGCAATGACATGGATGGAGCAGGAGGGTATTATGCTGAGTGAAATAAGTCAATCAGTGAGAGATAATTATCATATGTGGAATTTAAGAAACAAAACAGGATCATAGAGGATGGGAGGGAAATAGAACAAGATAAAAGGAGAGAGGGAGGCCAACCATAAGGGGATTCTTAAACATAGTACATATTATTATATCACCAAAGAAAACCTAGTCTCAACCAACTTGTACTTCTATAATTTATGTTTTCAGCATCAACCACTCCCATCTTGGTGTAGCAAGATAGGACTTGGAGAGCTAAGTAGAGATTCTGGATTTCTCCAGGCTCTATCCATACTTCTTAATTTTTATACCCTTGAAATAATTAGTAATTCTTAATTCTGAGCAAGGTTTCTGATCTGTGGGTATCTGAACAATCCAATTCTTTCATTTATCAGACTGTTGGCATGGGTTTTTTAGACCCATGAATCACGATGGCTAATATAATATTTGGTAAGAAAAAAGGATGGAATGTGTTATGAAATGAAAGTTTGTGTCCTCCTCAGAATTCTTATTTTAATCCCTGACCCTCAATGGGATAGTATTAGGAGGTGGGCCTTTCGGGGATATTTAGGTTTAGATGAATTTGCAAGGGTAGTGTTCCCGTGATGGGGTCAGAAGAGGAAGGGCCTAGAGTGCTGTCTCTGTCCTGAAAGGCTACAGCAAAAGTCTGCAAGGCGGAAAGAGTGTCCTTACCAAGAACTAAAACCCCCAGCACTTTGATTGTGGACTTCCCAGCCTCCAGACCTGGGAGACATGAATGTTGTTTAAGCCACCCGGTCTGTGGTATTTTGTTACAGCCGTTCAGACAGACTGAGATGTAAAAACACGATGGGGACCCGCATGTCAGGATGGCTGCCTACCCAGCACTGGACTAAAGTGGGAAAAATCCCGGGTAGATTACAGGGGGAGGGAGGAAACTTAACCATGGGATATGGTGGAAATAGACTTAGAGCTGGGTAAAACACCTTAGTAGGCAGAAAAAAGCAGGTAGAGAGAAAATTAGTGAGCATTTTCTTAATGGCCCTCTAAAAGGGAATTAGAGGGGGAAAAAAAAAAAACCCCACAAACTCAGTAAGACTGTTTTTCCCCTGGTATTGTAAGCCTTCCAATGCTCTTTTGGCGACCCGCAAAGATGTTATGTTCATTCATGAAGTAATTCAATTGATGATAATCTAAATAGTTAGGAGGAAGCCACAGCTACTGACTGCAGAATCCCAAGGGTGTGTGTTCAGAACTCAGCCTCTTTACAGAGAACATAGCAGAAGGCTGGTGCATCATTATTGGTACATTAGTATGACAGATACTGCAGAATGGACTGTGTTTGCTGACTGATGTCCAAGTGGCTGAGAACTTCCTTGAGCAGTTGTCTGCAGTCAGTATGACAGCTGACCTCCTCCATTTGACTAAGTCAGGGCATTGACGGACCCACTCTGAGAACGAAAAGGGACACACCTCCCCACACACTGAATGCTGGTTCTGAAACAGTAGGAGTAGTCTGTACGTATTGGGGAAACATAATTAAAAATAAAATCTCCTGTCAAACCAGAAAACCTCTCTAAAGCCATAGGAGAGAAAGAAGATAGTTTTATTACTGAATAAGCATTAAATCGGGATTTGATACACATCACAGGCAATTCATCACAGAGACTGTAAAGACAGAGAAATCTCATGCTCTTATGCCACCAAACAGGTAGAACCCATGACAGACCTGCTCGCAGGTGAACAGTAACGAGTCCTCAAGTACAAGGACTTGACAGCACCATATGACACGTGGGGTTTATCCTAAATTTACTTGGTATTTACGGTAGCCATTTGTGTTAGCTAGTTAGCCTTACCCAAAGGAAAAAATAAACTTCTAATCTTTTTGACAAACCTTTGGGTTCGGGCTCTCACTGTCCTGTTGATACGTTAGGCAGGTATTTGTTCCTTTGTTTTAAATTGGAATTATTAAAGCCAGCGAGGGGCTAGAGTCAATTTCATTGTGTAAAAGCGTCTTGAGATTCTAGGGACAAAAGCAGAGACTCCGGAGAATCCTGCAGTTAATTGCTCAGTCCGAGGTTTTGTTCGCTCTGCAAACGCTGGACTCCTCTGTCTGCTGTTCTGTTCTCAGCTTGAAATTGTCCGGTTTTGTTTTTGTTTTGTGCAGTAGCGAGTGATTTTTATCTGCAAAATGAGCCGACTCCTAGATTTAAGGCTCTGTGGGGCACCGCTGACAGCATACGCCTTAAGACTTTACTGCAGCTGAGCAACATTACGAATTGTCTGGTGAGGTTTTGTGGCCCTGTGAAGCATAGGATTGTAACAAAGCCAAAGAATCAATTTAGCATTGTTGCCTCCTCTCTGAGGCTACCGGCAAGTCATTTACGTTTCACATAATTATAAATCCTTCCAGTGGGACAGATTTCTCTACACCTGCCTTTTTCTTTCTTTCTTTCCTTTTCAATATTTTATTTGTTTATTTGACATAGAGAGAGAGATCACAAGTAGGCAGAGAGGCAGGCAGAGAGAGACAGAGAGGAGGAAGCAGGCTCCCCACTGAGCAGAGAACCTGATACGGGGCTTGATTTCAGGACCCTGAGACCATGACCTGGACAGAAGGCAGAGGCTTAACCCACTGAGCCACCCAGGCACCCCTCCTTATTTAGTTATTGATGGGTAATTTACTTATTGATTATCATAAACAGTACTATATTTAGTTAGCATTATGGCTATGCACTAATAAATAGAGTTCACATTAAGTTTATTTATTAGTAACAAACAACTGTGACTAATGGCTGATGCTGGGGAAATGGCAGAACTGTATTCTCCAGAGAAGAACTTCAAAGCTTTATCTAAAGATTCCATCACAATTTTCTGGATAAATGTAGTGACACAGCGCTGCCTGCTGGTTCATAGTTCTGAGGATCAAGCCTGTAAGTGAATGGACTAATAAAATGAGTTTAATGCTAGGAGATAGCTTATGCCCTCACCCAGGGACAGACTATTGGCTTTTCTGAGCACTATGCCATCTTATGTCTTTAAAGACCAGTCTAGGGGCTCCTGGGTGGCTCAGTTGGTTAAACGTCTGCCTACTGCGCAGGTCATGATTCCGGGGTCCTAGAATAGAGTTCTTCATCCGGCTCCTTGTTCAATGGAGAGCCTGCTTCTCCCTCTCCCTCTCTCTGCTGCTCTGCCTGCTTGTGCGCTCTCTCTCAAATAAATAAATACATAAATAAATAAATAAAATCTTAAAATAAAGGTCAATCTAGGAGTGTGTGATATTGTGATTTATAATAAGATACACACACACACACACACACACACATATATTTGGTGTTTGACCCTGTCCCTGGTACCAACTCCTGAAACACTTGGAACGTCCTGTGCTAAGAGTACTCAAGGTATTTTTTATTACATTAATGGAGCGACTTGCAAAGCCCTTA
The DNA here is from genome assembly GCF_022355385.1 of Mustela nigripes. Taxonomy (NCBI): domain Eukaryota; kingdom Metazoa; phylum Chordata; class Mammalia; order Carnivora; family Mustelidae; genus Mustela; species Mustela nigripes. Next base: position 260,472,119 of record NC_081557.1, on the reverse strand, counting down.
GGTAACCTAAGGCTGAGGTCGGTTGCCAGGGCACCCACCCCCTGATTAGAGGGTTGGAACTTTCAGTACTCCACCAGCAGGACCTCTGGGGAGGGGGGGAGGAGCTAGAAGTTGAATCAATAGCTAATGGCCAATGATGTCATCAACCATGCCTATCTAATGAAGCCTCCTGCTTAAAAATCCGAAAGGACGGGGTTAGGAGAACTGCCAGGCGGAGGACACAGCCAACTCCAGGGTTACAGAAACTCCCGTTCTTAGGGTCCTTCCTGACCTTACTCATTTATCTCTTCATCCTGCTATTCATCTGTATCCTTTATCGTATCCTTTGGATGTAGTTTTGGGATGTTGGTGTGTTTGGTGGGGTAGGAACCCAATAGTCAAGATTGTGAGGGGCAACGGATTATATACTTTGGGGGGAGGGGAAGTAAAGACATGGGGACTTCCGAAAGGATTTTTACATGTGAAAGAAGACTCATGGAGTACTGTTTGCTGTTTGTCCAACCAAGGTAGTTTTTACCTTCAGCAAGGCATTAAAATGAAAAGGGTTGGGAGCTTCTTGCAAGAATGTTGTGCTCTGCCTGCCACAATAATTTGTTGATGGGCTTCAGGTTATAAGGACATTTAATTCGATCTACATTTCCTTCTGCCTTTGTTTCCCACACCACTTTAACAGACTGGAAGTTTTTGTTTTTAAGATTTTAATTTATTTATTTGAAAGACAGAGATCACAAGTAGGCAGAGAAGCAGGCAGAGAGAGAGAGGAAGGGAAACAGGCTTCCCACTGAGCAGAGAGCCTGATGTGGGGCTCGATCCCAGGACCCTGGGATCATGACCTGAGCCAAAGGCAGAGCTTAACCCACTGAGCCACCCAGGCACCCCATAACAGACTGGAAATTTAAGTAACTCTTTCCCTGTGTTCTATGAGCTGCTCTAACAAACCTACGGAGAGGGTTGTTGGAACCTCCAGTCTGTAGCTGGTTGGTCGTAAGCTCAGGTGATAACTCAGGCTTTCCACTCCAGTCCGAAGGGGAGGGAGCAGGATGGAGAGCAGTCCTGTGGGACTGAGGCTTAACCTGGGATCTGATGCCATCTCTGGGCGGTTGGTGTGAGAATTGAGTTGGCAGAATGAGAGCAAAGGAGACTCACAGGGGAGAACCACCCAGAGAAGATCTGGGTTTTCCCTGCATAGGAGGAAAAACAGATTTTCGATTAAAGCCAGGCTAGTGGGTGCGTTGATGAGGATGCTATGGTAAGCCCAAGTCCCCGTTGTGTATCTCTGTGTAAACCGTCAGGGGTCCCCAAAGACAGACACGGCTTTGGGACACAAGTCATTTTAGTCCCCAGCTAGCCGTCCCCCTGCCCCATCCCTTTCCTGAACTTTGCCCTACATGCCCCAGAATCAATGCTTGCAGAACTTCTTAGAAGTGTCAGAATGACAGAGAAATGCAAAAACCTCAATAGTTAAGGATTTCAAAGGAATCCGGGGGTTGCAAAAACTGTAAAAGCCTCTACCAGACCAGGAAATAGCCCAAGCGTATCAGAGAGAACAAATCCAGGGTAAAAACTTCCAGTGCTGCTTCGGAGGGGAATAAGACCCTGCATTCCTTACCCGAGATAAGGAGCCCAAGACCCCGTCTGGTTTATACCTGCTCATGAAGCACGCCTAGAGCCCCTTCCACTTGCCCCAGCTGCCTGTTTCATGAGAGTGTTAACGTCTCCACACTAGGAGGAGCACACCCCCCATTACCTAGGATTAGGATGTGATAACCTAGGATTACCATGTGATACGTTTTCTACATTCATCTGGGTAACCTTATGCCCACCGTTACATGCCAGGACGAAGGTCCCTTTTCTGAATATTTGTCCTAAATCCTAAATAAAAAGAACCCTTTCACCCCTGCACGGGGAGTCACAGCTGTGGAAATCATTCCCCGTGACTTCCGTGTTTGCAGCCAGCCAAGTTTCCTTTGTGCGTCGGCTCCTCCTGGTGTCAGTTACCCCCTCGGTCTGTAGCTCGCAAAGGAGCAAACTCATGTTAGTTCAGTTACCAGGGGGCAGTTGTGAATTTATGATTTTTAACGAATGGCCCACGTACTACAGATTTGCCTTCTTTGTGGTTAAGACAGATAAAGGGACAAACTTGTCTATAAGGGAAATTAAGCAATGTTACATAATAACATCTGGAAGCTGGTATCAGTAGAGAACTATGCAATGATATCAATTGTATTGATGAGGGAACAGAAGCCCAAAGGACAAAGGACAAAGCAAAAGCTGACACCCTCCAACTTTCCCCCACCCCACTCCTGGGTAGGACATCTGTGACCTTCTTTAGGAATCTCCCACCCATCTTAAAGTTAATACCTTGCTAGAGGGAGAAATGACCTTGGCAATGGCAAGGCCTCCAGTATCATATCTGGTATCTTTGTGGGTCCTCTTTAGCATATGAAAGTTCTGTTGAAACCTCCCTTTTCCCTCCAGGGTGCAAACCTGCCATCACTCACAAGCCAGGCAGCAGCTCTTCCTGCCAACGGGTCCTGTCCCCATGCTTTAATAAACCACCATTTTGCACCAAAGATGTCTCAAGAATTCTTTCTTGGTCCTCGGCTCTGTATCTCACCCCACTAAACCTCACCTAGATTCTAGAATTTCATCGGTATGGTTATGTCTACAAATGATATGTAATGCAGAAATTACCAAACATTGACCTCTGGTCACTGCTCTAATCACCAAGGATGTGCATATAAGGAAAATGTTTCTTTAGGGAAGGAATGGATACTTTTAACTGATGTATGGTACATGAAGTATTTCTGTCTCTTTGCCACCACTCTATAGTATGACAAGGGCTTGATAAATTCGTGTGTAGACAGTTCTCTTCTGGGAGGAGACATCATTTAAGAAAGCTGAGACCAACCAATTAGCTGCCTTGAGTATTACACGAATTGGGTCTTCAAATCAGTGAAGGCGCACACACGAGTTGTGTCTTTCCACAATGTCAGCTTTACTCAGTCACTAAGCAAGTTTAACACAATTGTAAAACAGGGTCAGAATTCCAAACTCAATGAGATTCCGTGGCGCGTTTAACTTGACTTCTCACAGATCACACAAAGCAAAGCACGCGACAAGTCATGCAACAGTAAGACAAACACGGGCTAGAAAGTTAACAAACCAAACGTGAGCGCGCAGTCAAGATGAGGTCTTGGTTCGGTCTGACTCAGATCCAACTTGAACTTGGTGCTTCCCACGTTCAAGCGGGGAAGGATCTGTTCTGCTCAGAGATTACTCAAGGTGAACCTTCTACAACCTTTTGATGTGGTCAGACACGAGAGGGTCAGCATCTAGAAAGTCTGACAGTTTGCTCAAAAATCCTCCCTTTTTATAGGAGTTTATCAGTCTTGGCCCTTTGCAGACTTCCTCTGGTTCTGCTGGTTGTCAGTTCTGCGTGGGTTAGCTGTGCTAGTTTCCACCATACCCGGTCGTAGCTCAATACCCTTGGCTGCTTGCATCACTGCTTGACATAAGGGACCCCATCTTGCTCTCTACAGTCAGAGACAGAAGTTAAATTTAGAATTAAAAAAATTACAGTGGAGGGATGCCTGGGTGGCTCAGTCAGTTAAGCATCCGCTTCTGCTTAAATCAGTTCTGGGCCTGGGTGGAGCCCCACCTCCGGCTCCTTGCTCAGCGGGGAAACTGCTTCTCCCTCTCCCTGCCACTCCCTCTGCTTCTGCTCTCCCTCCCTCTCTCTGTCTCTCTGAAAAGAAACAAAATCTTTAAAAAAAAAATTACAGTTGATAAAATGTCTCCAATAATACTTGTAAAAGATTTTCTAATTACCCTGGGTGATGAAGGGAAAAGAAATAATTGAGCTATTGAGAGACGATGAAAAGATTTGTAAAGGGACATAGTCATGATTAATACACTTTATAGAGGGAATCCAACTGTAATAAAGTATGACAGAAGTTCCAAGACAACGAAAATACATCTGAGAAATATATAGCAAAGAGATCACGCACGTCATATGGTGTGGGGCCACAGCATACTACGTGTTGCATTGGAGGGTCCAGACTTTTCCTGCTTCACATCGACCTCACAGATGCTTGTATCCTTGAAACTATCAGGAAAGCCTGATACTAGGGAGGACTTTCTGATGTGTAGGCGTCTGGTTTGACCATCTAATCCTTTATGCTGTCTTCTCAGAGCATGTTTAGAAATTATTTGGCTAAAAAAAAAAAAAAAAAAAAAAAAAGAAAGAAAAATATCTGACTCAAATTCATTGTATTATAGATGAAGAAACAGAAAAAACATTTTTTTGCTTCTTTAGAAATTTTGCTTCTTAATCATTCATTATTGTTACATATGAATAATTTAATTGATTTCTTATAAATCACCTACATTTGATCTACATCATATTGTCATTTTAAGTTCAGAGTCATCATCTTAGTGATGCTGAAGACCTACTTGTCACCAGGAGTAAACACTTCAAATTCATGTTTGTTTATCACCACATCTATGAATTGGCATGGAGACCTTTAAATTCCAAATTATTGCTTCTGATACTTAGCTCCTTTGTTTCCTACTAGGATTACTTGACAATCTTTGCCCCTATGTTGTATCTGTGCTCTGCATTAGTCAGAGTTCTCCAGAGAAGCAGAACCAATAGGGTGTGTGTGTGTGTGTGTGTGTGTGTGTTTTAAGGAATTGGCTCACATGATTATGTGATTGTAGAAAGAGGCAAATCTGAAATCTCCAGGGTGGACTGGCAGGCTGGTGACCATGCAACCCATCTGTTAGCAAGAATTCTCTCTAGCTTGGAGGAAGTCAGTCTTTTGTTCTCTTCAGGCCTTCAACTGATTGGGTGAATCCCACCCACAATATGGACAGCAATCTGCTTTACTCAACATCCACTGGTAATTTCATCCCAAAACACCCTCACAGAGACTACCACAATAATGGTTAATCCTCTATCTGGACACGTGGCCCAGCCGAAATGATACATAAAATTAATTATCACAGTTTCCATAGTACCCATCTCTCAGTTTTCTTTGGATATTTTCATCTCTTTCCTGCCAACTTCATTTTGTATCTTTATTGATATTTTTTACAATTCTCTGGCAAACATATTTGTTGGGAAAACACTGGGAGTCACACATATCTGGTCCTATGGAATAGTACTTGTGAGGACAAAGTCACAGAGTATCAGTATGAAGTGTGTGTTGCTAAAGTGCCTACAGTTCTGGAAGAAAACATGGGGACCTGGTCACAGCAGACATCAGATGCTAGGAAGGAGACTCTACCACGATGTGGTACTTCAACTACATGATAAGCAGAGCTGCTGTATCATAACCATGGGTTAAGATCCATCCCAATTTTGCCACGTCACATTCATTGTTTGGAAAATCATGAAGCCCTCCTCTGGTGTAATGAGTGGTCTAGGCTTGAAGTCTTGCATTTTTAACTATATATCATGATGGGCCAGTGGCCCGGTCTGCTTCCTTGATATCCTTGAATTAATTACCTTAAGGTTTTGACTCTAGTTGCTTCCCATAACGCTCCGTTGGAGGCCAGCATCTTCTCTGAACAAAGAAGCTGGAAGGAATCAGTCATGGACAAATTAACTCTTATTTAACTGAAAATAGAAAAAGTTTCTTTCATCCTTCAGGAGATGGTTAGCCACACACGCCTCAAATTGCTTTCATAGTTTATGATCTGAAACTCAAAATCCCTTGAAACTATCTTAATTAGCCATCTATCTCTTCATTTTTCACAGTTAATGTTTTTATATCTCTGTCTCCACAAGACTCAACCATTATTTTGTCAGATGAGTCTTGACATCTTCATATACATGCTTCAGAAAGCCAGCACGCATCCCCACTGATGCTGGTCAGATCACTATTAGGTGACACGGGTGCTTTTTTAATAGTGTCTCTGTCACTAATGACAATACATAGCTCTCTCCTCTGGGGACCAGATGGAAACATGCCTCCTGTTTGGTTTTGCCTGGGAGATTTTCTTACTTTTCTCAAGTTGGGGATCCTATTGTTTATTTCAAATGGTGCTTTTCACTCAATGGTGTTTTCACTTGGAAATTATGTAAAACTATCACTGTCCCACTACAGACCAACTAAGAGTATCTGGAGGTGGTGAGCAAGAATCATTGTTTCTTCAAAATTCTCCAGGTGATTCCAATGGGCAGTCAGTATTGAGAGCCACTACTTGGTGTGCTTAACCTCAAATTCTTAAGATAAAATGAATCACTGACACATCTTGTTAAAGCTCAGATCCTGATCAGTACGTGTGGCAGTGCCTGGGAGCCTACCTATCTAATAGGTGACACAGCTCCGTGGACCACACTTTGAGTAGAAAGGCTTTTGAAGTTCTTGGTTCCTTCTTAATGGTTTTAATCTCACACTGAAACCTGGTTTTCCTAATACGTCACCTTTGTGTATGAATATTCATCAAGTGCAAATTTTATGGACATGATGTATCTCCTTCCTGTTAAATAGCATAATCCCTTTGAGTTGTGGCATTGGGGGTTTCCTTTTTTTTTTTTTTTTTTAAGATTTTATTTATTTATTTGACAGACAGATATCAGAAGTAGGCAGAGAAGCAGACAGAGAGAGAGGAAGAGAAGCAGGACTCCTGCTGAGCAGAGAGCCCGATGCGAGGCTCGATCCCAGTACCCTGGGATTGTGACCTGAGCAGAATGCAGAGGCTTTAACCCACTGAGCCACCCAGGTGCCCAGGTTTCCTGTTTTTATACCATCTAGATATCAGGAGTTGAAAATAAACTTAGAGATGACCTGGCTGGTGGTTTCAGATGTGTTTCCCAGAGCACAGAATCCGGAGAGGGACTCGAGGGAGGTGTGAGACGGTGCAGGAAAGCAGGAAGCTTCATCTCCATCCCAGTGGGGACATTCTACTTCTGTTATTTTGTCCTTCAGTGTGGTATTTCAGTTGAAAAGTTTTTCAGCTGAAAAAATAATAGAAAAACACTCCTTTGGTCATTTCAAAGACGAAAACTTGAGGCACCTAAGTTTATTAAATGTTACATACTTAAGTTTATTAAATCTTCAATAACGAATTCACAGTTTCTGATAATAAAAGAAAATCACTGACAATACTAAGTTATAGCATATGCCAAGTTTACAGTATCAAATGGACTAAAACGATCTCATGCGTATTTTGCTTTTAGTGTCCTTAAGATGCCTGTCACATTGGTGTTTGTTTATAGATGAGTCATCAAAGACAAAAAGGAAGCAATTCACAGAACTACTCCTCAGACTCCAAGCATATAGCCGATAGTGCAGTAAACCGGGGAATGAAAAGACGACATTGTCTGCAGATACCTGACAGCTCAGCAAATGAGCACAAAGTGAAGCGGACACTGCCATGCCTTTCTCTTTGTCCCGGCTATTCTAAGCGCTGTAGACTTGTATACGAAACAGAAATTACGGTATACAGTAATTTTCCTATTACTTGTGATTATCCTGATTCTCTCAGGGAAGAGAAGATAAGACCCTGATCTGCACACTAGGAGCAGAAAGATGGCCTTGTGGTCTTTCTAAAATTATCCCCTGCGGTGTTTGAGAACATCATGCAGTATCGCCATTGGGCATACACGGCAAAGCCATACTTAAGTAAGTACCATAAGCCAAAGAACTGAACAGGGTGTTAGCAAGGGAAGATTTAGCCTGTGTGGTCCTCCTTATGTTTATGTTTGGAGAAAAGAGAAAACAAGGGTTTTCGGCTGATGCACAGAATCATTCATTCGGAAATATAGTTTCCGAAGATATGTGAGTGACTTTCTGGTAGGAGTGAATCCAGAATGGAGTGGAAACAGGAACGTCCGTCTTCTGTGATCCTTGACGTGCTGTCATTGCATGTGCTAGGAAACCTCAATCCCATCAATTTTATGTTTCTTTTAAAAGTCTGATTTTATGGGGGCACCTGGGTGGCTCAGTGGGTTAAAGCCTCTGCCTTCAGCTCAGGTCATGATCTCAGGGTCCTGGGATGGAGCCCCATAGCCTGCTCTCTGCTCGGCGGGGAGCCTGCCTCTCCCTCTCTCTCTGCCTACTTGTGATCCCTGTCTGTCAAATAAATAAATAAAGTCTTTTTAAAAAATCTGATTTTATGTTGAATTTTTAGGGCACTGATCTTAGAGGACCTATACCTCAACACACTCAAAACTAACAACTACACTAGTCTGTTTCTGTTTTTGTCAGCAGCATATAAATACTACAATTATAATTCAGCCTCTAGGCAAATGCTTTTGTATTTGGCGGTAGGAGGACAGGACATGAAAGGTGATGAGTAGGGCTGTCAGGACGGGAAAACCTTGCTTGTTCAGGAGAAAGGTTTCTCGGTTCTCTGCAGTCTGCCCTCTGTGTGTTCTGTGCTCTTTTGTAGTTTATCCATCACTGTGATTCTATCCACTTCCCATCTTCCATATATTTGCAAAATGTACTTGATATGCTGATTACAATCTCCTGTGCCCCACAATTTTATACATTTATTGCTTTTTTTGTATTAAAATTTTAATGTCATTATGAGACACAAGGAAGATATTCAGAACTGTTTCTCTAAAAACTTTAAATATTTAAAATCTGTTCAGTGTTTGAAAAATAGATTATGCATCCTTATTTCATGCTACATGTTACATCGACTTCCCAAGCATCTTAAATAATAGCAAATTAATCACAAAATTATTCAGAGATCAAATTCAGGTGTTCCCTCCCTTGAAATGAAAGGGGAAACGCTGTAGACGTAAAGACTTGTATTTATGTGCCCATATAAATCACAAGACCATGAATCTATTTGACATTAATGTTCTTTGGGGTTTATAAGATTCTCAAGAAGTTCTGGAGTTGGCGGGAACCGTAGTGCAGCAGCTAGCAGTTCACATGCATCACTCCATTTTGTTTTGAGCGTTGGGGTAAGTCTGGATGATCAAGAGGTGGCCCAAATTTCTCACTCTTCCCTTCATCTATAATCTTTCTTGGCACACAGGTTATAAAGCAGTAACCTTGATCGGAGAACCCAAATGAAACTCCCTCTCTCTTTGTCCCCAGTTGGCTTGCTTATCCCCTGTACTGAATTCTGCTGGCGGCCCTTGGCTCAGGCCTGCCAGTCTGAGCAGGCTTTGGCTTGGCCACTTTGAGCTCATCCTTTCAAGGTCCTTCATACCCATACGGTGTTCTCTATGTGCAGTCAGGGTTCTTATACTCTCTTGTGCTCATTGACACTTATTTAACCTCACCCCCCCCCCCCATTCAAAATTCTGTGCCACGGAAACCCTAATTCTTATTTCGCCTCTTTCCCAACAGTAGATACAAAGACACTCTGAAGCGAACATTGCAAAGAGGATATACACAGAGAAGGGTGCCTTTCTGTGATTTTCCCAGATTCTGTTCTGAAATCAGTCCGAATGCATAACTCAACCCTGCACCTGTTGTGTCCCTGCTTGTCTGTTCAGCATGGGGTAGAGCCAAAAGCATTTAAAACAAAAGCATTCCATCAACAAACTTACCGTTCTCACTAGGGAAGTAAGAGAAGCTCACAGGACCAGGAGGAAACTGGAAACCGTGGAGGACAGCAGACGACGGATTCCAGGGTATCTGCTGCTCAGAGTACGTGCTCTCGTCACCCACAACATGGAAGGAGCAAATGATTATATATCTAATTATTATTTAGGGATTTCTCAGCAAGGACTTCAGAATGATCTGGAATTCCGAGGAGGAGGATATTCTTAGGCGGCCGTGAGAAGCGTTGGCACAAATCCAAAGCACGTGTGCCCAGAGTCTACTCACTAATAACTAAAAGAAGTCATCTTCTGTGCTGCTGGATGGGGACTGGCATCCAGGTGGGAAGGGAGGCAAAGGGACACTGAGCCAAGGGCTGAACCGAAAGTCTAACAGGATGCAACAGGTGCAGATTCACAGAAGAGGGGGCGTCTGTGAAGCCTGCCGTCTGTGGAAGCAACGGGGAGCAGTAAAAAGGCAGGTCTGTTTCTCCCTTCTCTATCTTGGAGACAGAGCTATCGATAGATGTCAGATTTAATGTGCTTTGCAAATGCGATAAAACAGATGGATAGCAATTGTAGACACCTGCCCCATCTTCCCATTAGACTGTATCTCAAACTCATACCTGACTTGCGCTCTGCACTGGAAGGTGACCCCACTACTTCCCCAAGCCTCTTCTGTCTTCTTCACTTTCTCCTTTGTGAGTAACACAGCCTTCATGTCAGGCTGACCTTTTCCACTCTCCGCCCAAAACTGAGAACGGGTGCAGGACACCTTCTAATTAATTCACCCCAGAAAACCTAGAAAAGAAGAGCTAAGACCTTTTAATGTCTTGTCCTGGAGCTCTGGCAGGTGTTCATTGAAGATAACCCAGAGAACACAGCGAAGAGATCTACCCCCGGCAGGTCTCACTAGAGGCTGAAAATGGCAGCACTAGTAACCCATGTGCCCTTATTTTTTCTTTAAATAAAAGGCAACGTGGGCTTCTGTGAAAGTATGTTTCTTTCTCTTTCAACCTGATTTGCAGCAGCGTCATCTGCAAAAAACATTTCAACCATTTTCTTCCACAAACCCCAGTAAGCCAAGGCGTGTTTAATTTGTTACAATGATTCTACTTGACTGTGGGATTTTCCCCTACAAATCATTGGCCCCTATTGTTGTTTTATGTATGTAAAGATGTAAAGCAAAAAAATATTTCAAACCCTACTGGATTAGTTTATCAAATGAACGATTTTAAATTATTCTGTTTTCTCTTCTCACTGCCTTTCAACCTCTAATTGTTACGGGGATTTTTCTCTGTTAAGCTTTCAAGTATTTCTCTCTCCATGTCAGTTAAATCCATTGCAAAACAAGTAAAATGTTCTTGCTTTTGCCTGGATTGGGTTTTTGTCTGTTAACTTCCATATAAATGGAAATAATCTGTGTCTTCTAATCACTTCATCTCCATAGGTTTACCGTACAATGCTGTTAATTACTATGTAAATTTTCTATTGTCTGGCTTGGGGGGTGAGGGGCATTTGAATTCCTGGTCTCTAACGCATGGAGAGTACCAGAAAGGACAAGGGGAGTGTGTTGTAAGTAAGGGAGGAAATAAACTCCTTGGGAGTAATAATTAAAAGCTAGGTAGAGAAAGTGTTTCCAGGAGGAAGGAATGATCAGTGGCAATAATGATACTGAATAAAATAAGGCCTGATCGTGGACCACTGGGCAGCAACGTGGTATTGAGTGGTGGCCTTGACTGGAGCACTTTTGATGGAGTGGTAGAAGTCAAAGATTGATGTCCTCCCCACAGAGAATGACCAGAGAAGAGTGGAGACGCTCACCTTAACAAGCCTCTGGAGGATTTTGCTTTAAAGAGAAGCAGAGAGACCTAGAAAGAGATGAGAAATCAGGAGTTTTGTGTGTAGTATTTTATGGATGGCAGATTATATAGTATGTTTGATTCTGAAGCCAATCCGGCAAAGAATGAGGTGGGGAATTTAGGATGTTAAGAGAGAAGCAGATGATCACAGGGGACTCAGTCCTTGAATCGGTGAGAGGCATGCCGGGCAGGGCACACGTGGAAAGTTTGCTCCTAGATAACTGGACAAGAACAGTCAAAGGCAGTAAAATGAACAATTTCTATGGTAATTGTACATGGAAGATCTTTTCTGTCCCTCTTAATTTCATCTGTAAAATTGCGAGATGATCAACAGAATTACCAGGTTTCATGCGTTCCAATATTTTTTTAAAAAACTTTTTTAAAATCATTTTTTGTTTATTTATTTATTAACAAAGACCACATCATGAGTAAAAATGCAGGCATGTGAAAAAGCTTGAGATTGTCCAGATATTCGTAGGTTTGGGGGCTGCGCTCATCTGGTACATGGCAAGAAATAGCAAGAGGTGAGGTGAGCCAAGTAGGTCACTGATGAATTGAGAGTTGCCTTGTACATTTCAATGTGTTCCCACCTTGGGCTTTATTATTTAGATGCTGGGGAATTATCGTGAATCACTAACAAGAGGAATGGGCTGACCAGAAATGTGTTTTCAAAAAGGGGTTGTAGATGTTTGGAAGGAAGTCAGAAAATAAAAGTGGTAAGCTCGCATTAAAGCCTAAAACCAATCGATTTTTTTCAACCTGGGAAGTTTTGGTGTCTTTGTTGGAAATGTCTTCCTTAAGCTAAGACACCAGTAGATATTTGGGAATTTTAGAGAAAAACGCATGTGTGCAAATATACACCCAGCACTCTGTATAATTTTGAATGAGCTAGATTCATCGTAATTGTCAATGCAAATTAGCTCAGCTTGCTCTGTTACATGTTCTCTAAGTACAATATTTTAAAACCAAGATCCCTTTTAGTGTTTTCGTACAAATTTGTACTTTTTCATTTCATCAAATTGTAGTGGTAGTCAGTAAATTGGGTTACTTGCATGATTCTTTGGAAAGCTCTATTTTGTTTCTTATATGATACCATTATCAAAGAGGTAATATTTACATCATCACACAATCTCTCAAAAATTTGTCAACACTTTTCACAAACTAATTTAAAAGCCACACAATTATTTTCCTTCCCAATTTACTCTTTGAATAAAAACCTGTCATGAAAACACCTGACATTGGTGGGTAGGAGAAAACCTTGATTTACATTGTTTCAGTTATATGTTCAATTCAAGAATGTGTTAAGTGCTCTTCTTATGGCTGTGCCGCAGGAGCGTGGTCATGTGTATGCTAATAGGGGATTGTAAACTACATCGGAGAGGACAGAATGTGTCCCAGGTGGTGGTTGGTTAGAAAGGGTCCTCAGTTAGGGTCAGATTCTGTTGTACCAGGATCCCGCCAAGCTCCCAGTGCTTGAGTAACATTAGCTGGTTAGGATAGACATAATGGAACACAGAATTCAGCTTTGATGTCTTCCATGGAAAAGCTGCTGCAAGTGGGAATGTTTCTTAAAAGTAAGGGAGCAAGGCATGCTGTTCTAAGGAAGAGACTAGACATAAAGAGAACAGCAAGTGTAAAGTCCTAAAGGCAGGAGCACGGATATTTTTTCTTCGCGAAATGTCCTTTTCGGTCCACAAAGATAGGTTTGTCATGGCAAGTTTTGTAGGAAAGCTATCTGTTTCAATTTGACTGGACACATCTCTCCTGAGTAGCTTCATGCTGAAGGGGACTCCTCCCGCCCCGTAGCAGTCCTATCAGGCGACCCCAGTATGCCGGAGGCTAGATACTCAGGACCAAAGGAGGAAACTGAGTATAGAAGCCTCCAGGGGGCCGAAGCCCCCCTGCGGCCAGGAAATGCTCCTGTCTATTCTGTGTGAGAATGAATTAGCCACTTGCTAACTGTAGGGCTGTCGCACACAAGGCGCATAAAACCAGATGGCAGTAAGAAATTGTCGCCCATCAACTAGGACATTTTCCTGTTTCCCTACCTCTTCTCCACCAACGACGTGTCATTCCTCCAGGCTCGATGATCCTGGGGGAGTCGCAGACAGCCACTGGCAGGAGAGGGAAGGAGAAACGAGGAGGCATCCGCGGCTCAGTCTGTGTTTCTCTGCCTTGAGTGCACAGGAGTTACACGCAGGGCAGTTTCACTTACGAGGGTTTTAAAGTTGTACTTGATTGGATTGAAATTTTGGTGCCCAGAAAAATAGGTTACCTGCTGAGAAGGACCAGAAAGGCTGCGGGACCTGCTAGACACACTCTGGGAGCACAGGGAAGGAGGAGCCCGTCGATAGCATCGGCAGACTCTGGAGAGCATCAGGAAAACCAGTATGGTTTCTTTTATTTGAGCTCAGCTCATTGACGAAATATGTGTTGTTTTTGTTTCACTGTCCTCAGTTGGTTCAGAGCACGGTGACCAGCTGCTGCCTGGCTAAATATATCACATGCTACCTATTGCCGATGGCTGCGCAAAGGTGGCAAGTGTATTTTTACGTAATCAAATCCATTCTGCCAGAAGGCCGAAAGCCAACAGAATACTGTGATGAAATGTAGCCATGCTTTCCTCTGAGAAGGTGTCAGGAGCAAGATAGGGCATGAAGGTCGGAGGAGAACCCAAAACGCAACGTATGCAAAGGAGAAGAAACCCAGAGGAAAGGGGCGCCTGGGTGGCTCAGTGGGTTAAAGCCTCTGCCTTCAGCTCAAGTCATGAGCCCAGGGTCCTGGAATCGAGTCCCGCATCGGGCTCTCTGCTCAGCAGGGAACCTGCTTCCTCCTCTCTCTCTCTCTGCCTGCCTCTGTGTACTTGTGATCTCTGTCTGTCAAATAAAAAAATAAAATCTTAAAAAACAAAAACAAGAGGAAGGAGAGGAGATGCTGCTAGGAAAATCTGTTATATCGACCTGGGTATGGAAGACCATTTGGACGTGGTTCCAGCCTCCTCTCTCACACGAATTGCCCCATCTTCTGTCACGTTCCTGCCACAGTTTCCTTCTTGCCCGACCCCACCAGGTTCCTTCCCAGCTGTCCTATGTCCAACTCAGTGCTGTCTGTGCCCTTTTATGCCTCTGCCACTTTTGCCTTCAGCATCTGGATTTAGTGTCACTCCTTCAGCGCAAATGCCTTTGTCGCCTTCAGGCTGAATTGAACATTCTGGGCTCTGCTTCCTCTGGGTTGTTATTCTTTGCTGAGTTCACGGTGGATGCATATCCTCGATTGCTCAGCATACAGCATGTGTATCTTCTGGGATCCACTAAACTGCGAGCTGCCCGGAGACAGCTCTGTGTCTTCTGTGTTTTTAATTTATTTTCTTTATTTTTTATTTTTTATTTTTTAAGATTTTATTTATTCATTTGACAGACAGAGATCACAAGTACGCAGAGAGGCAGGCGGGGGTGGGTTGGGGTGGGGGGTGGGAAACAGGCTCCATACGGAGCAGAGAGCTCCATGCGGGGCTCGATCCCAGGACCCTGGGATCATGACCGGAGTCGAAGGCAGAGGCTTTAACCCACTGAGCCACCCAGGCGCCCCTCTTCTGCATTTTTAAATCTCTAGAATCTGGTATATTTCCTCACGCATTTTAGGTGATCAGAGTGTGTATTTACTTAACTGACAATGCTCATCAGGCATCTGACTGATGGCAGGAGAAGGAAGAAATCAGACAGATAGGATAGGTCTTTGCTAAGGACCAACCTCCATTTATTCCTTGTTTTCAAGGACTCCCAACACCAGGGATAAAGAAATGAATAGGATTTCCAACCCAGAATTAGACAATGGCCCTGAACTTTTCTCCCACTGTCCTTCCTGGTACCAGAGACTTCTTCTGCGCAGCCCAGCTAGAGATAGAGCAGTACCTGAGAAAGGACATGACAGGCTAGTCAACAGCTGAGTAAGGCTCTAGCCCTAAAAAGGGGCGACTAGCAGCCTAAATGTGCAGAAATTACAGATCCAGTGCTGAGGAAGGGGCCTCGCAGTGCCTAACTGAGGACTGTCTGTTCTACACGTTACTCTGCCGCGGCAGGAATAGATGCTTCATATGTAAAGCCTCAATAATAGCCAAGGAAGTCATTAGCTTTCTAAATTTCTCTTTAGGGCAATGTTTCTACATTATTCTCTCCCTCTTTTGGTCTTCCCTCATTTATAGAATTATCTTTTCTTCTCGCTTTACTCTTCTTCAAAATAAAACCTTTTTCTCCCAAAGGATACAGGTGTTTTAGCTCCGAGATTCAGGCTAGTGAACTATTTTATGCCAGCTTGGATGTTTTTCAGATTGAATGAAATTTTTCGGGGTTATAAGGACACACTTGGTATCTAAGCTTCCTTCAGGTTTCTATATTCCGTGACTCTTTGAGGGAAAAAATTGCATATCCTTTAAAAGTAGAGAATATTTTCTTAGAAACTGCAGTTTTTTTTCTCCCCTGGGTATTTGGTTTTAGAATTTTTGAATCACAGAATTAGAGTAATCCATGTGGCTTTATTTCTGATAGTTTGATGTGAGTTTCACTTCCGAAACTTAAAATTTATAGTAAAATACTTACACAGTATTACATTTACTAGAGTAATGAAACTTGGAAATGTCTTGTAATTGACCAGCGTCCCTCAAAATAGTCTTCATATAGAGTGTTTTGGAATATTTATTTAACGGCACGTACATTCCTATTACTCATGAGTGATAACAGAGTGCAATACAATCAGTCCAAAAAAAAAAAATCTGAACATCCAAAGCATCATTTCCTTTAGAATAACTGAAATTTCTTTTTTTTCTTTAATTTTATTTATTCATTTGAAAGAGAGAGAGAGAGGCAGAAAGAGCACAAGGGGGGGATAGGCAGAGGGGAAGGGAGAAGTAGGAGCCCGAGACAGGCCTTGATCCCAGGACCTGGAGATCATGACTTGAGCCAGAGGCAGACACTTAACCATCTGGGCCACCCAGGCACCCCTGAAAAACTGAAATTTCATAAAAAGAAAGATAAATTTGTTTTGAACATTATAAGATGAGATATGCTGTAATCAGAACATGATCGATTTTTAAGTCCTCAAGAGTGGAAAACATTTATTACGTTCCAGTAAGCCCACTTAAGGCTTTTAAATATTAATAGATTACCCTTGCACTAAAGTCTCTGGACCTTGGGCTTAAAATATAAGTTGCTACTTAGGCACATACAAACTCAGATATCTGGAAATTAATTGTTTTTACTCGTAATAGCTACAGTTTTCTGTATGCATGAAATCCTGTGTTAATTGCTATAAATAATGTGATAAATGTGTTTTTTCTTCTTCATCAATAAGGAAAATAAGTCGTAGAACAACTTAGCTAATTTCCTATAATTATACAGGTGGCAAGTAGCAGAGTTAAAATCCCAGGGCCTACAAATCCTGTCTGTGCCCTTTACACCAATATGACTAATAACATTATTTTTATTTTAGAAGATTAACCAGGAAACAAGAATACTGAAAAGAGGTTTTAATTTTTATTTATTTATTTATCTATTTTTTTGCAGTGTTTAAATATGCAATTGGCAAGGAAGGAGTTTGGTTACTTCTGTGATATATAATACTTCAGGACAATAACTAAAATTATAAGGGATAATATGCCAGGAAAGATCTGATTTTTAGGATTTCCCTATAATTTCTAGAACGTTTATTTTAATAATATTCATTTCTACAAATATAATATAAGAAGGTTGAGCACCAATTATTGGACAATGCTTCCCATGTAATTTAACATATCAAATAAATCTATTTGGTATTTCTTTTTTATGAGGAGAATAAATCCTTTGACTTATTCCAGGGACCCTCTTTGAGGTTATAAGACTGTATTTTAGAATTTGATTTTGAGGAATATATCAACAAATACCAAAAGATCTGGATATTTGATTAAATAGAATCACTGGTCATTAGGAAACAATACGTAATTATCTGTTTAACCACAGTGGCATTTAAAGACATCACAGGCAAATTCAGAAAGTTAACTAGCTGTTAGAAAGTCTTAGTTCTTCTGACATTGAATAGACTCAGTTTCTTTTTCCACTAAATAATCAAAGGCCTGATAGACAAAAGAGAATCTTTGTTTTTTCAGGTAGGGTACATAAAAGGTAAAGAAAAATGTTTGTCTATAATTTCTAATTAAAAAATCCCAATAATTCTAGGGGGTGCCTGAGTGGCTCAGTCCATTCAGCATCTGCCTTTGACTCAGGTCATGATCTCAGGGTCCTGGGATTGAGTTCCGCGTTGGGCTCCTTGCTCAGCAGGGAGCCTGCTTCTTCCTCTTACTCTCCTGCTGCTTTCTCTCTCTCTCAAATAAATAAAATCTTAAAAAAGACTAAGAGTCCTCAAACATTTTCATTTTAACAGAAGACACAAATTTCAGTTTTGCATCAGCTTACTTTTGATATAAAATTAATTTTTTAAATTAATTTCTTAAATTCCAGCATAGTATACAGTGTTATATTAGCTATATGAGTATAGTACAGTGATTGAAAAATTCTGTGCATAACCTAGTGCTCATCAGAAGTGTACTACTCTTACTCCCCTTCACCTATTTCACTCATCCCCCTCCGTCTCCCTTCTGGTAACCACTGGTTTTTCTCTATAGTGAAGAGTCTGTTCTTTTGTTTATCTCTTTTTGTTTTGTTTCTTAAATTCCATATATGAGAGAAATCACATGGTATTTGTCTTTCTCTGTCTGACTTAGCATTATATACTCTAGATCCATCCATGTTGTAAATGGCAAGATTTTTATGGTTCAATAATAGTCCATACATGGGTATGTATACACATGCACATGCACGTGGACACACACACTGCTTTTTTTTTTAAGATTTTATTAAATTTTTTAATCTTTTTATAAACATAGAATGTATTTTTATCCCCAGGGGGACAGGTCTGTGAATCACCAGGTTTATACACTTTACAGCACTCACCATAGCACATACCTTCCCCAGTGTCCATAACCCCACCTCCCTTTCCCAGCCCCCCTCCCCCCAGCAACCCTCAGTTTGTTTTGTGAGATTAAGAGTCACTTATGGTTTGTCTCCCTCTCGATCCCATCTTGTTTCATTGATTCTTCTCCTACCCCCCTTAACCCCACATGTTGCATCTCCACTTCCTCATATCAGGGAGATCATATGATAGTTGTCTTTCTCCAGTTGACTTATTTCACTAAGCATAATACCCTCTAGTTCCATCCACGTCGTTGCAAATGGCAAGATTTCATTTCCTTTGATGGCTGCATAGTATTCCATTGTATATATATATATACCACATCTTCTTTATCCATTCATCTATTGATGGACATCTAGGTTCTTCCCATAGTTTGGCTATTGTAGACATTGGTGCTATAAACATTCGGGTGTGCGTGCCCTTTGGATCACTATGTTTGTATCTTTAGGGTAAATACCCAGTAGTGCAATTGCTGGGTTGTAGGGTAGCTCTATTTTCAACATTTTGAGGAACCTCCATGCTGTTTTCCAGAGTGGTTGCACCAGCTTGCATTCCCACCAACAGTGTAGGATTCCCCTTTCTCCACATCCTCACCAGCATCTGTCATTTCCTGACTTGTTAATTTTAGCCATTCTGACTAGTGTAAGGTGGTATCTCATTGTGGATTTGATTTGTATTTCCCTGATGCCGAGTGATATGGAGCACATTTTCATGTGTCTGCTGGCCATCTGGATCTCTTCTTTGCAGAAATGTCTGTTCATGTCTGCTGCCCATTTTTTAAAAATTTTTATTTACTTATTTGACTTAGAGAGAGATCAGAAGTAGGCAGAGAAGCAGTCAGAGAGAGAGGGGAAGCAGGCTCCCCACTGAGCAGAGAGCCCAACTTGGGGCTTGATCTCAGGATCCTGAGATCACGACCCGAGCTGAACTCTGCCCATTTCTTGATTGGATTCATTGTTCTTTGGGTGTTGAGTTTTCTAAGCTCTTTACAGATTTTGGATACTAGCCTATTTTCTGGTATGTCGTTTGCAAATATCTTCTCCCATTCTGTCAGTTGTCTTTTGGTTTTGTTCACTGTTTCCTTTGCTGCGCAAAAGCTTTTGATCTTGATGAAATCCCAATAGTTCATTTTTGCCCTTGCTTCCCTTGCCTTTGGCGATGGAACAAGTTATTGCAGCTGAGGTCAAAGAGGTTGCTGCCTGTGTTGCCCTCAAGGATTTTGATGGATTCCTTTCTCACATTGAGGTCCTTCATCCATTTTGAGTCTATTTTCATTTGTGGTGTAAGGAAATGGTCCAGTTTAATTTTTCTGCATGTGGCTGTCCAACTTTCCCAGCACCATTTGTTGAACAGTCTTTTTTCCACTGGACATTCTTTGTTGCGTTGTTGGAGATTAGTTGACCATAGAGTTGAGGGTCTATTTCTGGACTCTCTATTGTGTTCCATTGATCTATGTGTCTGTTTTTGTGCCAGTACCATGCTGTCTTGAAGATGACAGCTTTGTAATAGAGCTTGAAGTCCGGAATTGTGATGCCACTAACTTTGGCTTTCTTTTTCAATATTCCTTTGGCTATTTCAATATTCCTTCTGGTTCCATATAAATTTTAGAATTATTTGTTCCATTTATTTGAAAAAAATGGATAGGATATTGATAGGGATTGCGTTAAATGTGTAGATTGCTTTAGGTAGCATAGACATTTTCACAATATTTATTCTTCCAATCCAGGAGCATGGAACATTTTTCCATTTCCTTGTGTCTTCCTCAATTTCTTTCATGAGTGCTTTATCATTTTCTGAGTATAGATTCTTTGCCTCTTTGGTTAGGTTTATTCCTAGGTATCTAATGGTTTTGGGTTCAACTGTAAATGGGATTGACTCCTTAATTTTTCTTTCTTCTGTCTTGTTGTTGGTGTAGAGAAATGCAACTGATTTCTGTGCATTAATTTTATATCCTGACACTTTACTGAATTCCTGTACAAGGTCTAGCAGTTTTGGAGGGGAGCCTTTTGGGTTTTCCAGATATAGTATCATATGTTCTGCAAAAAGTGATAGTTTGACTTCTTATTTGCCAATTTGGATGCCTTTAATTTCTTTTTGTTTTCTGATTGCTGAGACTATAGCTTCTAGTACTATGTTGAATAGCAGTGGTGATAATGCCGTGTTCCTGACCTTAACAGAAAAGCTTTCAGTTTTTCTCCATTGAGAATGATATTTGCAGTGGGTTTTTCATAGATGGCTTTGATAATATTGAGGTTTGTGCCCTCTATCCCTACACTTAGAAGAGTTTTGATCAGGAAGGGATGCTGTACTTTGTCAAATGCTTTTTCAACATCTATTGAGAGTATCATATGGTTCTTGTTCTTTCTTTTACTGATGTGTTGTATCACATTGACTGATTTGCGGATGTTGAACCAACCTTGCAGCCCCGGAATGAATCCCACTTGGTTGTGGTGAATAATCCTTTTAACGTACTGTTGAATTCTATTGGCTAGTATTTTGGTGAGAATTTTTGCATCTGTGTTCGTCAAGGATATTGGTCTGTAGTTCTCTTTTTTGATGAGATCCTTGTCTGGTTTTGGGATCAAGGTGATGCTGGCCTCATAAAATGAGTTTGGAAGTTTTCCTTCCATTTCTATTTTTTGGAACAGTTTCAGGAGAATAAGAACTAGTTCTTCTTTAAATGTTTGGTAGAATTCCCCCGGAAAGCCGTCTGGCCCTGGGCTTTGGTTTGTTTGGAGATTTTTGATGACTGTTTCAATCTCCTTACTGGTATGGGTCTGTTCAGGTTTTCTATTTCTTCCTGGTTCAGTTGTGGTAGTTTATATGTTTCTAGGAATG
Organism: Mustela nigripes; assembly: GCF_022355385.1. Lineage (NCBI taxonomy): Eukaryota > Metazoa > Chordata > Mammalia > Carnivora > Mustelidae > Mustela > Mustela nigripes. Next base: position 260,450,906 of record NC_081557.1, on the reverse strand, counting down.
TATCCATTTCTTCCAGATTGTCAAATTTGTTGGCATAGAGTTGCTCATAGTATGTTCTTATAATTGTTTGTATTTTTTTGGTGTTGGTTGTGATCTCTCCTCTTTCATTCATGATTTTATTTATTTGGGCCCTTTCTCTTTTCTTTTTGATAAGTCTGGCCAGGGGTTTATCAATCTTATTAATTCAAAGAACCTAGTTTTGTTGATCTGTTCTACTGTTCTTTTAGTTTCTATTTCATTGATTTCTGCTCTGATCTTTATGATTTCTCTTCTCCTGCTGGGTGTAGGCTTTCTTTGTTGTTCTTTCTCCAGCTCCTTTACGTGTCAGGTTAAGTTGTGTATTTGAGACCTTTCTTGTTTCTTGGGAAAGGCTTGTACTACTATATATTTTCCTCTCAGAACTGCCTTTGCTGTGTCCAACAGATTTTGAACCATTGTGTTTTCATTATCATTTGTTTCCATGAATTTTTTCAGTTCTCCTTTAATTTCTTGGTTGACCCATTCATTTTTTAGAAGGAAGCTGTTTAGTCTCCATATATTTGGGTTCTTTCCAAATTTCCTCTTGTGATTGAATTCTAGCTTCAGAGCATTGTGGTTTGATAATATTCAGGGAATGATCCCAATCTTTTGATACCTGTTGAGACCTGATTCATGACCCAGGATGTGGTGTATTCTGGAGAATGTTCCATGTGCACTAGAGAAGAATGTGTGTTCTGTTGTTTTGGGATGGAATGTTCTGAATATATCTGTGACGTCCATCTGGTCCAGTGTGTCATTTAAGGCCTTTATTTCCTTGTTGATCTTTTGGTTGGATGATCTGTTCATTTCAGTGAGGGGAGTGTTAAAGTCCCCTATTATGATTGTATTATTGTCGATGTGTTTCTTTGATTCTGTTATTAATTGGTTTATATAGTTGGCGGCTCCCATGTTAGGGGCATAGATATTTAAAATTGTTAGGTCTTCTTATTGGACAGACCCTGTGAGTATGATATAGTGTCCTTTCTCATCTCTTATTATAGTCTTTGGCTTAAAATCTAATTGATCTGATGTAAGGATTGCCACCCCAGCTTTCTTCTGATGCCCATTAGCATGGTAAATTGCTTTCCATTCCCTCACTTTAAATCTGGAGGTTTCTTTGGGTCTAAGATGGGTTTCTTGTAGGCAGCGTATTGATGGGTTTTGTTTTCTTATCCATTCTGATACCCTGTGTCTTTTGATTGGGGCATTTAGCCCATTTACCTTCAGGGTAACTATTGAGAGATATGAATTTAGTCCCATTGTATTGCTTGTAAGATGACTGTTACTGTGTATTGTCTCTGTTCCTTTTTGATCTACTACTTTTAGGATCTCTCTTTGCTTAGGAGACCCTTCTCAATATTTCCTATAGGGCTGGTTTGGTGTTTGCAAATTCTTTCAGTTTTTGTTTGTCCTGGAAGCTGTTTATCTCTCCTTCTATTTCAATGACAGCCTAGCTGGATATGGTATTCTTGGCTGCATGTTTTTCTCATTTAGTGCTCTGAGTATATCATGCTAGTTCTTTGTTACCTGGCAGGTCTCTGTGGATAAGTCTGCTGCCAATCTAATATTTTTACCATTGTATGTTACAGACTTCTTTTCCTGGGCTGCTTACAGGATTTTCTCTTTGTTGCTAAGACTTGTAAATTTTACTATTAGGTGACGGGGTGTGGACCTATCTTATTGATTTTGAGGGGGGTTCTCTGCACCTCCTGGATTTTGATGCTTGTTCCCTTTGCCATATTAGGAAAATTCTCTCCAATAATTCTCTCCAATATACCTTCTGCTCCCCTCTTTCTTTCTTCATCATCTGGAATCCCAATTTCTAATGTTTTTTCATCTTATGGTGTCACTTATCTCTTGAATTCTCCCATCGTGGTCCAGTATTTGTCTTTCTTCTGCTCAGCTTCTTTATTCTCTGTCACTTGGTCTTCTATGTCACTAATTCTTTCTTCTTCCTCATTTATCCTAGCTGTAAGAACCTCCATTTTTGACTGCACCTCATTAATAGCTTTTTAAAATTTCAACTTTGTTAGATTTTAGTTCTTTTATTCTCCAGAAAGGGCTTTTATTTCTCCAGAGAGGGTTTCTCTAATATATTCCATGCCTTTTTCGAGAATAGCTAGAACCTTGAGAATCATCATTCTGAACTCTAGATCTGACATATTACCAATGTCCATATTGATTAGGTCCCTAGCCTTTGGTATTGCCTCTTGTTCTTTTTTTTTTTGTGGTGAGTTTTTCTGCCTTGTCATTTTGTCCAGATAAGAATATAAGAAGGAGCAAATAAAATCCTAAAAGGGTGGCAAACACCCCAGGAAAATGCGCTTTAGCAAATCAAAAGAGACCCCAAATCATGGGTGGGGCAGAAAGGGGATAAAAAGAAGTTCAGGAAAAAACAAAACAAAACGAAAAAACAAATAAAAAAATATAAAAAAGAAAAAATATATATATTAGACTGGTGACTAGAACAGGGTCACCCACTTAATTTTGGGAGTATTTTGGTCTCTTACAGGAAAGTACCTCCCAAAATTTTAAAGAATGAAAAATATATAAGGGTAAACACAATGAAAGGTTGGAATATGCCTATAAAGATGAAAAAAAATTTTTTTTAATTTCTAAAAAAGGAGTTGATTAAGTTGGTTGAGAGAATAAAGAAAAAGAAAGTGGAGAGATTTTGCTTGGGTGGAATACTAGAACAAGCCCAGAGTTAGATTTAGGGCATATTTTGATCTATTAGAGGAAGTTGTACCCCAAATTTTTTAGAAGAAAAAACCCTATGTGTATGCAAAAAATAAAGTTAGATACAATGAAGGATAAAATATGACTATAATAATGAAGATTCAAAAAGGATTTTTTTTTTAATGAAAGGTATTGTTAAAATAAAGTATTTTAAAAATGTTAAAAGAGGAAAGGGTAAAAGTTAAAAAAAATTTAGAAGAAGAAAAAAAATAAAGTTAAAAAAATTAAATTAACTATAAGACTAAGGAATCATGGGGAGAAAGCCATGAATTCCATGCTTTGCTTTCTCTTCCTTTGGGATTCTGCTGTTCTCCTTGGTAAGTGAACTTCTGGCTGGATTTCTTGTTGATCTTCTGGGGGTGAGGCCTGGTGTAGTGACTCTCAAGTGTCTTTGCCCCAGGTGGAATTGCACCGCCCTTACCAGGGGCTGGACTAAATAATCCTCTCAGGTTCACTTTTGGGAGCTTTTGTTCCCTGAACACTTTCCTTCGAGTTCTGGAGGACGGGAATGAAGATGGCTGCCTCCCAAACTCTGCCCGGAGGAGCCGAGAGTCCGGGGCCCCACTCCTCAGTGAGCCCTCAGGGCTAAGAGCTCAATCACTCCCATGTCTCTGGCCTCCAGCTGTGCTCCGAGCTCACCCAGTCTGCAACCGGTTCAAGGTAACCCTGAGCTGAGAGCTCACTCCTCGGCTCTGTCTCTGTAGCCGGCTTTCCCGTTCCAATACCCGCAAGCTCTGTGACACTCAGATACCCCCGATCCTTCTGTGACCCTGCGGGACCTGGGGCCATGCTGACCCTGCCTGGGTTTCACCTCAGTTTAGCCTCTGGAGCGATGTCCCTCAGTGGAACAGACTTTTAAAAGTCCTGATTTTGTGCTCCGTTGCTCCGCCGCTTGCTGGGAGTTGGCCCCTCCCCCTGGGGTCTATCTTCCCGTGGCTTTGGATTCACTTCTCCTCTGGTCCTACCTTTCAGAAAGTGGTCGATTTTCTGTTTCCAGAATTGTTGCTATTCTCTTCCATCTCCTGTTGGATTCGTAGGTGTTCGCAATGGATTAATAAGTTATCTAGCTGATCTCCTGCTACCTGATGTAGTCTCAGCCTGCTACTTCTTTGCCATCTCGACTCCACACACTGCTGCTTTATCCTTTAGTCTATCAATGGACACTTACGCTGCTTCCATATTTTGGCTATTGTAAAGAATGAGGCAATAAACATAGGGGTGTATATATCTTTTTGAATTAGTGTCTTCACTTTCTATTGTTTTCATTTTTTTATTCTTTTAGTAGTCTTTGTCAGAGGTAAAATGGTTACATGGAAAAAAAATGGTCTAACAAAAGATGTCAGGTTAGTCTGAGATAAATTATGTGTTGTTTATTATTGTGTTCTCTCTGCTGCAATTTGGTGATAAAACATATTTCTGGCTACTCTGCTGTTAGTGGGTATTTATAAGAAATATATATGATGTTGAAGCATTTAAGGAAGCTTCATCAGGAAGTATGAGCTGATAAAAGAGCATAGATTTTGGAATTCATGGACCTATGTCCCATTTAGAGCTAACTCTGAGTTTGAGTTTGGCTGTACAATTTCAGGTAAGTTACTTGATGTCTCTAAGTTCTAGTTTTTATACCTGTGAAAATGGTGGCAAACAATAACTTAACTGATAGTTCAAGGCCAAATAGAAAATTATTTAACCTTTCTGACACATAAGGCTTAATAAGAGATTGAATTTTTTATTATTTTTGTTTGTTTGTTGTGGTTATTGTCCATGTGGCCCATTTAAAAGACATCTTTAATCTTAGTTTTATCTAAATAATATTGAGCCTCTTAACAATTGATAATAGACTGATAAGTGTATTTCCTTTAGGTAAATGCAAGAATAGTAAGTATGATTCTAATCTATTGACATATGGTACTACATGCAATTTTTTAATAATCTTATTATTGTAGCCATTGTACAGATGAGGAAACTGAAGTATAGAGGGTTTTTTTTTAAGATTTTTATCTATTTATTTGACAGACAGAGATTACAAGTAGGCAAAGAGGCAGGCAGAGAGAGAGAGGGGGAAGCAGGCTCCCCACTGAGCAGAGAGCCTGATGTGGGGGTCTTGATCCCAGGAAGGCAGAGACTTAAACCCACTGAGCCACCCAGGCACCCCTAAAGTATTGAGTTTTGATAACTAATATATACATGGTAGATGAAACCCAGACAATCTGAATTCTGAATAAATATTCTTAATTACTCCCTTATGTTAGTATTTAATATTTCTAAGCTTCTGTGTCTGTCTGGAAGTTGGATAATCCTATCATTTACTTCACTGCATAAGGATTAAATGGATGATGACTATAGAAGGCAGAGAACAGTGCCTAGTAGAAGCTAAGCACTCATTAAATGCTGATGTGGGTAGGAATTTGGTTCCATTGCTCAATTGTTAGGTGATCTTGGTCAATTCCCTTTAATTCTGTGAGGCCTCATTTCCTTTTACAAAAACTTGGATAATAAAAGCCACTTAGGCTTGTCTGAAAATATTTAATATGGAATAATGCCTGATGACTGTAATTTTAAATGAGAAACTATTCTATTGTGGCATTTAAAGAAAATTTCCCAACATAGATTCTAATGTTTTTATTCCAATATAATTAACATACAGTGTTATACTGCTTTCATATGTATAAAATAGTGATTCAACGATTCTACACATTACTCAGTGCTCATCAAGATAAGTGTACTTTTAATGTCCTTTACCTATTTCACCCATCCCCCCACTCACCTCTCCTCTGGTAACCATCAGTTCATTCTCTATAGTAGAGTCTATGTTTTTGTTTGACTCTTTTTACCTTTATTTTTTTTTCTTAAATTCAACACATGAAAGAAATCATACGGTATTTGTCTTTTTCTGGCTGATTTATTTTGCTTAGCATTATACTTTCTAGATCCATCTACATTGCTGCAAAAGGCAAGATTTCATTCTTTTTTATGACTGAGGAATATTCCATTGTGTATATATACCACTTCTCTATCCATCCATCTTTGGATGGACACTTGGGTTGCTTCCATAACTTAGCTATTGTAAATAATGCTGCAATAAACATAGGGAAGCATCTGTCTCTTTGAATTAATATTTAAAATTTTCTTTGGGTAAATACCCAGAAATAGAATTACTGGATCATATGGTAGTTCTATTTTAAGTTTTTGAAGAACCTTCATACTGTCTTCCATGGTGGCTGCACCAATTTGCATCTCCCATAGGGGAGAGAACACAATGATAAACAATGTATATTAATCTCAGACTAATCTGTTTTCTCCACATCCTTGCCAACACTTGGTTTCTTGTCTTGTTGATTTTAGCCATTATGACAGATGTGAGGTGAATCTCACTGTAGTTTTGATTTACATTTCCTGATGATGAGTGATATTGAGCATCTTTTTATGTATTTGTTGGTCTCTGTATGCCTTCTTTGGAGAAATGTTCATGTCTTCTGCTCTTTTTAAATTGGATTATTTGTTTTTTTGGTATTGAGCTGTATAAATTCTTTATACACTTCGGATAGGAATCCCTTGTTGGATATGTCATTCGTGAATATCTTCTCCTATTTAGTAAGTTATCTTTTAGTTTTCCTGGTTACTTCCTTTGCTGTGCAGAAGCTTTTTATTTTGATGTAGCCCCAATAGTTTATTTTTGCTTTTACTTCCCTTACCTCAGGAGACATATCTAGAAAAATGTTGCTATAGCTGATGATAGCTCATGTAAGAGAAATTATTGCCCAAGATCTTTTCTAGGATTTCATGGTTTCAGGTCTCACATTTATGTTTTTCATCTATTTTGAGTTTATTTTTGAGTATGGTGTAGACAATGGTTCATTTTTTATTCTTTGGCATGTAGCTGTCCAGTTTTCCCAACACCATTTGTTACAGAGATGGTCTTTTTCTCATTGCATATTCTTACCTCTTTTGTCAAAGATTAATTGACCACATAATTGTGAGTTTATTTCTGGGCTCTCTGTTCTGTTCTGTTGATCTGTGTGTCTATTTTTGTGCCAGTATTTAAAGTTTTGAATACTACAGCTTTGTAATAAAACTAGAAATCTGAGACGGTAATAGCTCCAGTTTTTTTTTTTTTTCTTTTTCAAGAATGTTTTAGCTATTTAGGGTCTTTTGTGCTTCCATACTAATTTTAGGATTGTTTGTTCTAGTTTTATGAAATATGCCATTGGTATTTTGATAGGGATTGCATTAAATGTGTAGATTGGTTTGGGTTGTATGGATACTTTAACACTGTTCTTCCAATCTGTGAACATGAAATACCTTTCTATTTGTTGTTTCATCCTCAATTTCTTTCATCACTGTTTTCTAGATTTTAGAGTGTAAGTCTTTCACCTCCTTGGTAAAGTGTATTCCTAGGAGTTTACTATTTTTTGTGCAATTGTAAGTAGTGGCGTTCTCTTAATTTCTCTTTCTGCTACTTCATTATTAGTCAACAGAAATGAAACAGATTTCTCTCTATTGATTTTGTAACCTGTGATTTTATTGAATTCATTTGTCAGTTCTAGTAGTTTTTGTTAAAGAGCTTTTTAATGGAGTCTTTAGGGTTTCCTAAATATAATATGTCACCTCCAAATAAGGAAAGTTTGACTTCTTTCTTACCAATTTGGATACTTTTAATTTCTTTTTGGTGTCTAGAGCTGCTAGTACTATATTGAATAAAAGTGGTGAGAGTCGACATCCTTGTCCTGAACGTGGTCTTAGAGGAAGGTTCTCAGGTTTTCACCATTGAGTATGATGTTGACTGTAGTTTTTTCATATATTTCATATATCCTTTATTATGTTGAGGCAGGTTTTCCTCTAAACCTATCTTGTTAAGGGTTTTTTGGTCATGAATGGATGTTGTACTTGTCAGATGCTTTTTATGCCTCTATCAAAATAATCATATGATTTTTATCCTTTCCTTATTGATGTGATGTATCATGCTGATTGATTTGTGAATAATGAACTAGCCTCACATCCCAGGAATAAATCCCACTTGATTGTGGTGAATGACTTTTTAAAAATGTATCATTGGATTTTATTTGCTTGTATTTTTGCTTCTATGTTCATGAGAGATACCGGTCTATAGTTCCATTTTTTTTGCAATATATTTATCTGGTTTTGAGGTCAGGGTGATGCTGGCCCCTTAGAATGAATTTGGAAGCTTTCCTTTCTCTTTTATTTTTTTGGAATTGTTTGAGAAAAAAGGTATTAACTTTTCTTTAAAAGTTTGATAGAATTCACCTGTGAAGCCATCCAGTCCTGAGTTTTTGTTTGTTGGGATTTTTTTGATTACTGATTCTCTTTTATTTTTGGTAATTGGTTTGTTCAAATTTTCTGTTTCTTCCTGATTCAGTTTTAGAAAGTTATATGCTTCTATAGTTATCCATTTCTTCTAGGTTATCCACTTTGTTGGTATATAGTTTTTCATAATCTCTTATAACCCTTATCACCCAATGGTTATTTTACCTCTTTCATTTCTAATTTGGTTATTTGAGTCCTATCTCTCTCTCTCTCTTTCTCTCTCTCTCTTATGTCTTTGTTTTTGATAAGCCTGGCTAAATGTCTTGATTTTGCCAATCTTTTCAAAGAATCAGCCCCTGGCTTCATTGATCTGTTTCACTGTAGGTTTTTGGTTTGTTTATCTCTATTTTGCTTAATTTTGCTCTCATCTTTATTATTTCCTTCTTTTTACTGGTTTTGGGTTTTGTTTTTTTTCTAGCTCCTTTAGGTCTAAGGTTAGGTTGTTTATTTGACATTTTGCTTGCTTCTTGAGATAAACCTGTATTGCTGTAAACTTCCTTCTTAAATACCTTTTGCTATATCCCCCACATTTTAGACCATTGTTTTATCATTTTCATTTGCCACCCAGTATTTTTTAATTTCCTCTTTGATTTCTTAGTTGGCCCATTTCTTGTTTAGTAGCATGTTATTTACCTCCATGTATTTGTGTTCTTTTCAGACTTTCTTTTGGTTGATTTCTAGTTTCATAGCACTATGGTCAAAAAAACTTTAATTTTTTTTTTTTGCCAAGACTTGTTTTGTGGCCTCACATATAATCTGTTTTGGAAAATGTCCCATGTGAACTTAAAAAGAATGTGTATTTTTCTGTTTTATGATGGAATGTTCTGAATACACCCATTAGGTCTATCTGGTCCAATGTATCATTCAAAGCCACTGTTTAATTATTGATTTCCTTTTTGGGTAATCTACCCACTGATGTAAGTGAGGTGTGAAAGTCCCCTACTATTATTGTATTATTATCAGTTTCTTCCTTTATGTTTGTTAGTAGTTGCTTTATGTATTTCAGTGCTCCCATGTTGTATGCATGAATATTTACAATTGTTACATCTCCTTGTTTGATTATTCCTTTATGTAGTGTCTTTATTGGTCTCTTGTAATAGTTTTTGTTTTAAAGCCTATTTTTTTTTTTAATGTATGTATTGCTACCCCAGCTTTCTTTTCACTTCCATTTGCATGATAAATGGTTTTTATTCCTTCACTTTCAATCTGCAAGTGTCTTTAGGACTGAAATGAGTCTCTTTTAGGTAGCATATGGATGACACTTGCTTTTTTTTAATTCATTCTGTCTCTGTATGTCTTTTGATTGGGGTGCTTAGTCTACTTACATTCAAAGTAATTATTCATAGATATGTACTTATTGCCACTTTGTTACGTGTTTTATGATGGTGTTTTGTAGTTCTCTTTCCTTTGTTTTCTTGCTGTCTCATGGTTTGATGGCTTTCTTTAGTGATACACTTGTATTCCTTTCTCTTTATTTTTTGCATTATCTATTTCTGGATTTGTGTGTGTGTGTGTGTGTGTGTATGAGTTCTTACTATGTTTATATATAACATCTAATGCACATAGCAGTCATTTAAATCATTTAAGTTTGAACCCATTCTTAAAGTACTATATTTTTACTTTCTCCCCATATTTTGGATATATGGTATCATACTTTGCATTATTTTATTTTGTGAATCCCTTTTTATAGGTATACTTATTTTACCCCTATGTGTCCTTCTTTTCTTACTCCTGCTTATGGTCTTTCCTTTCCACTCAAAGAATCCCATTTAACATTTCTTGTAAGGCTGTTTTAGTGCTGATGCATTCTTTTAACTTGTGTTTTTGTGGAAAGCTCTACATCTCTTCTTGTATGCTTAATGAAAACTGCGAGAGATAGAGCACTCTTGTTCGTATGGTTTTTTGTTTTTTTCCTTTCACCACTTTGAATATATCATGTCACTCTCTTCTGGTCTACAAAGTTTCTGCTAAAAAAATCAGCTGATAGACTTATGTGGTTTCCCTTGTATGTAACTGTTTTCTTTTCTTTTGCTGCTTTTGGAATTTTTTTTTATCACTACTTTTTTGCTATTTTAATTATAGTATGTCTTGGTGTGCACTTCCCTGGGTTGATTTTATTGGGTACTATCTCTGCCTCCTGAATCTGGTTTTCTGTTTCTGTCCTCAAATTTGGAAAGTTTTCAGCTATTATTTCTTCAAATAAAATTTCTATCCAATCCCTGCCACCCTTCTCTATCCCTCCTCCTTCTGGGATCCTTAAAATGCAAATGTTATTACAGTTGATGGTGTCACTGAGTCCCCTTAGTCTATTTTCATTTTTTAACATTTATTTTTTCTTCCTCCTGTTCAGCTTGATTTCTATTACCCGATTCTCCAGGTTGCTGATCCATTTTGCTTCCTGTAGCTTACTATTTATTCTCTCTCATGTATTTTTAATTTCACTTATTGAATTCTTCATCACTAATTGGTTCTTTTTTATGTTTTTCTCTTTGTTGAGGGTCTCACTGAAGTCCTCTACTCTTTTCTCAAGTCTGTTTTGTACATTTATGACTGTTCCTTTAAATTTTCTGTAAGACATATTGTGTTCATTTCATTTAGCTCTCTTGCTGTAACTCTGTCCTTTTCTTTCATTTGGGGCCTATTCCTCTGTCTCCTCATTTTGTCTAACTCTCTGTGTCTGTTTCTGTGCGTTTGTAAAGCCAGCCATGTCTCCTGCTCTTGAAAGTCATGGCCATATGAAAAATAGGCCTTATAGTGTGTGGCCGTGCAGTGCCCCTGATCACTGGAAACTGGTACTTCAGGGGTGTCTCCTCTGTGTGCTGTATGTATGCCCTGCTGTTATGACCAAGCTGCATTAGTCTTCAGTCCAATTATCTAAAATAGTTCTCTTTGCCTCTTGTGGGCAGAGTTTGGGCCCTGTGGTGTTGGTGGTCACCCTGGGCTTGAGTTGGGTCAGACTAGGTTTTGTCAGAACTGTGGTCACACTGATCTGCAGGGCACTCTCCCTTTTGTGCTCTGAGAAGCTTTTGTTGGTTGGCGGTGGGGGGGGCATGTAGTCACAACAGATGCTTGGGACCCAAAGTGTTGTGTATGGTTTTATTCCCTTCTCTCTGGGTTGGAGTCACTTTGAGCTGGTGCCAGACCCTCTAGGAGTTGCTTGCACAATGCCATGCTGTGATGGACTTGCTGATGGTGGATCGTGGGAGTCAGGTCTACAGGACAGTGTGGGGGCAAGCGGTGTGGTGTTAGTGAGATGTGTGCTGGTCTGCTGTGGGAGGGATCTGTAGTTGTTTTTGGAGAACTGCTGAGGCCCAGTGGGAGGAGGCAGGTCTGGAAAAAGCTCAGGAGCTGGGTGTGCTGAAGTGAGTGAGAGAAATAGCACCTGTCAGCAATTTTGTTCTTAAAGTCTCCTAAAGATCCCTGCCTCTCTAGCACATACTCTGAGATTAGTAAATAAATCTCTTTCTCATATGCCCTAGGTGATTTTCAAACTTCTGCTTCTATGTTGTTTATCAGTGGAGCTGTTTGTCATGCTGTCTCTTTTTAAATTAGTTATTTAATATAATTTCTGTTTCAGTTTCCTATCACCTTTCAGCTTTCCCAAAGGGAGTCCACTATTTTTTAAACTTCTAGTTGTTAAGTCCCACTGACTATAGGAACTCAAAAGTTAAGTCCCTTCGGTTTCAAAGCTAAATGTTGTGGGGATTTGTCTCTCTGTGTGAGTCCTCTGTGCCTGGGGTGGCCTGGGGTGGCTGATGTGAGGTCTGCTTCTTTCCCTTTCTCATGCCTGTGATGTTCCTTCCTCCCATGGACAGTCTTGCCAGTTTGATTTCTGACTATACATGAGCCCTTCCTACCTTTTTCAATGCAGCCGATTTATCTACATTTAGGTATAGAGAGTCTGTTCTAACAGTCTTTTTTTTTTTTTTTTTAATATTTCACTTATTTATTTGACAGAGAGAGGGAGAGAGATCACAAGGAGTCAGGAAGGCAGGCAGAGAGAAAGAGGGAAGTAGGCTCCCTGCTGAGCAGAGAGCCCGATGTGGGACTTGATCCTAGGACCCTGAGATCATAACCTGAGCTGAAGGCAGAGGCTTAACCCACTGAACCACCCAGGCGTCCTGTTCTGATAGTCTTGTTAAGTGTTGGTAACTCTAACAGGTTGTTTTCTGGGTTATTTAAACTGATGTGGCTGTTATCTAGATCTGTCCATGGGATGAGGTTTGCTTAGCATCCTCCTATTCCACCATCTAACCAGGAGTCAGACTCCAAAATTTTTAAAATACATCTTCAGAAATTATATTAAATAACGAATTTAAAAAACTAGTAATATAATTCTTGGCAAACTTCTTTATCCGAAATTTTACTCATCATGATATGTTGGATCTCACAGTAAAATCAAAAGTACTGTTCTGAGTCCTTCAGTAACATTTGTTTATGAGAAATATTTAATTGAGAAACAATAGTTATTATCAGGGAAATGTTTTATTTTATTACAATTCACAGTTACAGATCATAATGTTCTATCTTAATGAAGATGGTAGAGTAACAAATTCACAAGAATACTTGTTCTGATATTGAATTTACTTAAAATCAGTTATTATTCACCTATGTGTTCAGGAAAACATGCTGAGCTCTAGAGATACAAAGATTAAAAAGCTGCTTTTTTGGCCTTAGTTTAAAGAGGAAGACAAATACATGAGAAACCACATATGCTATGTACAAAGAAGCGATGCTTATTTCTTGTCCATTTTTAACCCACCTTCATTCCTCCAGGCTTGAGACTTTCAGTTAAATTTACTTTTTTCCATTGTTGCTTTAATTAGTGTTTATATGTTACATATATGTCAGCCTCTGTAAGGCAATTACTATGTGACATAGGTAATAGCTTATATGCAAGTACTCAGGGATTATGTATCAGGTGAAGAAAACTCCCTTTACTTTTATTTATTTTTTTTAATCCAGTATGAAATTTGACTTTTTCCACCTGAATATTTGATACATAAATTGCACACATGATTATTTGGAGACTAAGCACTGTTTCAAATGCATTATGTGAGATATCATTTAAGGACAACCTTATGAACAGGTACTAGCATCACCCCATTTTACAGATGAAGACACCAACACAGGGAGGGATTAAGTAATTTGCACATACTCATGCAACTGGTAACAAGCAGAGAATCCTTGATTTGAACCTGTCAGTCCTTCTCTAATACCTGTCATCCTAAATACCACACAGACTGCCTTTGTGCCATGCTGGCCTTAACCACTGACCATGCTGATCCTTGTTCCATGTTGTGATTAGAAGCAAACACAAAACATATGTACACTGAAATTCATATAGCTTTTATTGTTCTTTGGAATATAGATTTCTGTATAAGTTCATCAAAGATAGATTTTTCTATATGAATTTGCTGAACTGAGCTTGTGTTTAATCTGTGCATGGTATAATTCAAAGGCCATCCCCCTCTGCCAAACTTCCTACCCAGAGGGAGACAATGTATCACAGCACTGTCCCTAAGCAAGGGAGTAGCACAGTCAACAGATGAGGCAGAGCTGGTGTAGCGGCTGCCACCTAGAAGGGAGGGCATTCTACCTAAAATCCCTTACTGAGCTAGAGAAGAAACCAGGCAGAGAGATGATTGAATGGAAAAGCCGCTTAAATACTATAAAACATTTATATATTTCTCTTATGAAAAATACACTTCGAGTGTACCAAAGAATTAACTATAAAAAAGAAAATGATGTGTATTTACTATGAACTTCTGCCATAACAGATTACCACAGATTTAGTGGCAGAATTTCTGTCCATCGATGCAACATCTATGGAACTAAAGAAACAGGTTATTTGTTCCTAAAACACAATGGTGGCACAAGCATGAAGTATCAGTTAGAGCCATATCTGTTCAAAAAGGGAGAAAATGGGAAGAAAAAAGTGTTCACCATTCCCAAGGAATTTTGAAATCCAGTCAGGCAAATCTCACTAGATTTAAAGGTTTTGAAACAATGCTCTGGGGCTTGTGACTTAGGTTGTCTTGAACAGGCTGTTAGTAAAAATATGGATATTAACAACTCTGCTTATGAGGACTCAAGAAAATGAGCATGATAGGGGCGCGTGGGTGGCTCAGCGGTTAAAGCCTCTGCCTTCGGCTCAGGTCATGATCCCAGGGTCCTGGGATCGAGCCTCACATCAGACTCTCTGCTCAGCGGCGAGCCTGCCTCCTCCTCCTCCTCTCTCTCTCTGCCTGCCTCTCTGCCTACTTGTGACCTGTCAAATAAATAAAAATCTTTAAAAGAAAAAAAAAATGAGCACGATAAAGAAAATACATCACTTTAGATAATACCTGCGTTGTTATAAGCAGACTCTTGGTGGAAACCCACATATGAAAGGGGGTTGAAGTTGATAAAAGGCAGATCGATGACAGGTAAGGATGTGGGGGTTAGTTTGAGTTTGTGGTTCTGATAGAATGTGAGGATGCCCATCAGAAAACAATAAATAGCCTAACAAAATAAACTTCAGCATCTACTGGACACAGTATTGTAGTAAATGAGGGCAGAGGAATATAAGGTCAGATTCTGTACATAAACTTCAAAGGTTGCCTTTCCTGGTTGTAGGAATAACACTTGTATATTCAGATCTCATGTAGCTCAATTCAGTTGAAAACTCAACAGTTATTTTCTCAAAGGCCCATAATGTTGAAATGCCTTTAGCTTGAACCACATGAGTGACTGGAAAAACACATGAGGTCTAAACCAAGAGATTTATTTTTGTTTGCCAAACTATCTATTATATTTTCAAATTTTCTAGGGACTAATCTCACCCTAGAATAAAAGCTAGCATTTACAGCTGTTATTACTACATAGTTGAAACACAGCAGAATCCAAGGGTTTGTAAGTCGCTTTTTAACAGTGGTACTAATTTACAAATTCAGTAAGAGTGCCAGATTTAAATGCTGTGCCCAGCAGGAAATCTGGAATAATTGGTCCTGTTCTGTATAGACTTTATGGGAGTCTTATAATGATTGTTGGACATCGTTGACTAAGTACTACAAAGGAGAGCTGTCAATCTTTTGCCAAACACTGCATTATTAAAGGATTTGCGTCTTTGTGTTAGAGATTCTACCAGAGAGGGGGTCAAATTGGGGTCCTGAGTCACCTCTGTAAGAAACATGGTTGTAGCTAGGGCATGAATTTTATTTATGAAAAAATTTTTTAAAAGATTCGTTTGTGAAAGAAAGAGATTGAGGGCATGAGCAGAGGGAGCGGCAGACAGAGAGGGAGAAGCAGACTTGCTGCTGAGCTGGGAGCCCAACACAGGACCCTGAGATCATGACCTGAGCTGAAATAAAAAAAGTAATGACATACTCTATGATGGCCAATTGAAAATAATAAAAATTATTGACAACAAAAGGGGGTTGGATGCTTAACCAACTGAGCCACACAGGTGCCCCTATTTATGAAAATATTAAAAAGCCAACAATGTTATTCTCTCACCAACTTTAACTGTACTCTTTAAAAGAAATAGCATCTATTTGCTATTGCCGTTATTTCTAAGAAACCTAAGTATATTTTAAAAACACAAGTAATTCTCTAGTCTAAAATTTCAACTCCAAAAGCAAAGATGGAATTGAGGAAATGTACTCTAGGGACTAATGGGAACTAGGGAACCACTCATGTGGTTCAAATGTACTCTTATGCCCATTTATCACCGATTGGGGAAAATGGGTGTGTGTTGTCTTTAGTGGTACACCCATAATGCACATGCTTGACTCATATACAAATGGCTAAAATGGAAAAGGTCAAGCTTTGAAAATTGTTCCTAGAAAATGGATTCATCTAGGCAAATTCATATGTGAGTCACTATAGAGTTTGTATAATGTAAGATTGAATATGAACATAAGACTGCTTTTTCCACTTCTGTCCAGAGAGGGTTTCAGTGCATGTTTTCTTTAGAACATTCTCAGAAGGAACTGAAATACAAAGCTATAGAAAGCAAGAGTATTTCTATATATAACACAGAGTATAGTTAAAATCATCATACCGGCTCTTTTAAAATCTCATTGTTGTGAGTAGCTTTCCCTAATTCTTCCATCATCAATTCTTGTTTGGGTTTTTCAGTACTTCTCCTACAAGGCAAATTTTCCTCATGTGACTTTTGAATGGTAAGTTCCTGGGCTAACTGATGAGATGTATTTATGATCACATTGTCTTTAGCTCTTACAGTGTAGGTTTCCTTGGGATTTGCTCTTTTTTGGCAGAGCTGGAGGTGAAAAGCATCTTGGAAAGCACGGTGAAAATTCTCATTGAAGAAACCATAAATGATGGGATTGACACTGCTGTTGCAAAAGGCCAGCCAGTGTGCAAAAGGGTAGATGTAGATGTTGATGACTCGCAGCTCATTTGGAGACAGGTCAGCGTAGTCTGAGAGCAGCATCAGTGTCCAAAGAGGCAACCAGGAGAGAATAAAAAGCAGGGCTACGATCAGGAGCATCTTAATGACCTTCTGCTTCTTCTTGGACACCGTGTGCCACTGTTCCTGCTTCTGCTTGCCTGTGTGGGGTACTGTCATCTTGAAGAGTGAAATTCCAATCCTTCCATACATGATGACAATGAGGGACAGGGGAACCAGGTAGATATTGGCAAATAGCACAGTGGTATAGATCTTCCTCATTTCCTGATTTGGCCAGTCTTCCCGGCACCAGTAGACTGGACTGGTTTTATTCTGGGAGTTGAGTCTCACTTGGTAATATTTTTCTTCTTCTACATGTAACATTATTGCAGATGGGGACATAATGGCAATGGCCAGGACCCAAATGACCACAATAATCACAAATGCTGCCTTGATCGTGAGTTTTGGTTTAAAAGGGTAGACAACACACTGGAACCTGCAATTAAAAGCAAGTATCAGCAGAATATTGCCTTATAACTTCTGACCAAGTTGTGAATTAAATTTAATTCTCCCATTCATGTTCCCCTCAAAAAATGAAGTTACCATTAGAAACAGAGGGGCATGCATTGGTGTTTTTGTGACAGATATAAATTTCATTTCAAAATATGAATAAGCTGAGTATCAGACACTATATTAGTCACTATTAATAATAAAAGTGACCACTGTTAACTAGCAGATATTGAACATGAATACTTAGTATTCTGTTCCAGACCCTTTCTCCCTGGTTTGCATTGTCTCTTTAAACTTCCCCACTTAAAAAATAGCAAAATAGGTCTAGAAAAAATTTTAAAAAAGTCTCGTCCACAGCTACACATAATTTTAACACAGGTAGTTTGGCTCCAGAGCCCATTGTTAAACTCTCCCTCATGACCTTCTGTGGCCCCTTCCCATGTCATCTCTGTGCTTGGCCAATTGAACATTAGCAGGCATGACATAAATAGAAGCTTGAGTGATGACACAGAGGCACCCAACCAAACCATAGATTCGTTTAAGCATTTTTGTTTCAAGCCACTAAGTGTTTTGGTGGCTTGAGTCACAGCTATAACAAATAGTCTGAGAGTTTCCATTACTAGTTTTATTACATGCCTTCCAGATGTTGTATGTCCTCTGGTGAGCATGGAAATTCAATCTCAGTGCAGAGCATAACCCTGATTGCATTTAACTGCAATTTTGGCATTGTGAGTCTTGGTGTTATTATTCATACTCACTATGATAATTATAGTCATATCACATACAACTATATAATATTATATTTTTCAAAGTACTATCACCTGTTTAATCTTTGGTTTTGTAATGACTCTGTAAAGTGGAAATATGAAAATTATGACTTTCCAGATCTTCAGGTAAGAAAACTTAAAAGCTTTTAATGACTCCGCAGCAGCTCCATATTAATTTATCTCACATAGCTTCATATACTAATTAACTTGAACATTGATTGCTTTGTTGTCCTTTATTGCAGCATATGTAAGGTCTGCTGTCTTAACTTCCAAGTTCTCTTTTAATTTTCTAATTAAAGAGTCTCCCCATCTACTCATCATTAAATTATGGGTAACTTCATAGGCACAATTCTAGGTATCTTGTTCTTTTTGTAAAACAACTGTTGGGGCTTCAATCTTTTTTCATTCATTCAACAAATTGTGTGTGTGTGTGTGTGTGTGTTCAGAGAGACAAAGATGAACATGATAGAAAATGCTCTCTGCCAAGAAACAGTTAAGGAAAATATTGTTTAATTATGCTAAAATCATGCTGGAATTTAGACTTGGCCACTGCATTAGTCAGGGTTCTCTAGGGATACAGAGCCAACAGTATGTATCAATATATGGAAAGATACTTATTTTGCGGGATTGGCTCATGCAGTTTTGGAAGTTGAGAGTCCCAAGATCTGCAGTTGGCAAAATGGGGACACGGGAGAGCCAACAGGGCTTCCAGTTCAAATCTGAAGGCCTGAGAACAGGAACAGCCACTGATACCAGTTCCAGTCTAAAAGCTATCCGACTCATACCCCAGAAGATCTAAGGTTGTAGTTTGAGGACAGAAAAAAAAAAACAAAAACTGATGTCTCAGCTCAAAAACTCGGACAGGAGCAATACTTTCTCACTTGCAGGAAGGTTGGCCTTTTTGTTCATATTTGGGCCTTCAATTTCCCAGATGAGCGCAGGCAATCTTTTACTCAGCCTATGGATTCAAATCTCACCAAACACCCAGGATAACGTTTGACCAAATATCTGGGCATCCCGTGGCACGGTGAAGTTCACATATAAAATTAATCACCATACCACTTAGGAAAAGAAAAAAGTCTCAGTTTTCTCTCTCAAGCAATGGGGGATGGTGCCTTGTTCAGGACCAGTGAGCACTCAGATGGGATTTGAAGAGTGACTAGAAAGAAGTTGGAGAGAGAAGGAAAGTTCAAGAATAAATCCCAAGATTTTCATTTAGATTGGATGTGTGAGCCTGCCATTCCTTGGCTTGGAAAGATGAGAAAAGGAGCTTTTTGTTAAGGGTGTGTGTGTGTGTGTGTGTGTGTGTGTGTGTGTGTGTGTGTGTAGGACTGGTAAGGAAGAAAGTTCAATTCTGGGTCTGTTTATTTTGAGGTGGTGATTGTCGGATGTAAGATGAAGTTAATCTGGAGAAATAGGTTTGGGAGATTTTTTTTTTTTTTTTTTTGTAGTTTGGCTTCCTCCAAGAGCTGACCCTGAGAAATGTGTTTGGGTGCCAGTAGTTCAGATAGAGATGAAGGTGTGGTGGTTTTAAAACAGGTCTAAATTCTTGAACTTGCCCTTCAACATCCATTGAATGGCCTTTGTGACTCACTTATAAGGAACAGGATGCACCAGGGATACTATGTGACTTTCACGGGCACACTCTCTTAGGATACCCATGCCTTGGACAGACATGAGAAGCTCAGCTACCTTGAAGCTGCCATGCTGCAGAGCCCATGCAGGGCCTGAGAAGCCCTAGTTCTCGTTCCTAGATGTTCAAATCTTCCCAGTCTGGGCACCAACGTTAGGAAAAGGCTTCATTCTTGGTCTTAGAACTCCCTCTCCGATGCCAAGTGGAGCAGAAACAAGGTATGTGTTTCCAATCAGTGAAGCTGCCCTCGTCATAGATTCGTCATAGATTGGAGCATCATGAGCCACTAAGTGGTTTGTTTTGGGAGCTGACTTGTTACACTGCAACAGAAAACTGAAACTCTAGAGAAATGATACATGGTTGGGAAGGCAGAGAGCAAAGGGTGTGTCACAGCAGGTGACCATAGTTTCACCACTTTTTAAAAGACCTAAAACAGGGGCACTTGGGTGGCTCAGTGGGTTAAGCCTCTGCCTTCAGCTCAGGTCATGATCCCAGGGTCCTGGGATCCAGCCCTGCATCAGGGTCTCTGCTCAGCGGGGAGCCTGCTTCCCTTACCTCTCTCTCTGCCTGCCTCTCTGCCTACTTGTGATCTCTGTCTGTCAAATAAATAAATAAAATCTTTTTTAAAAAAAAAGACCTAAAACATGACAGAGATGATTTTTTTTCGTAGATCTATTCAATCCTAATCTACTATTACACTTTCCTCAGAAATCTAAAGTTGTTATATATCATTCCTGTCAATGTTTTTATGCTTTGACAGTATTAGCCTGCATTTATAACATTTTAATTTCTATATTATGGCACCATATTACATGCATCATTGCATAGCTTTGAGATTGTATGCTTCTGAAATTTATGCATTTTGAAATACATGGACCTAGTTAATTGATTTTACCTCATACACTATCATCCCTTGAATAAACATAGCACAATATGCTTATTGTTTTAACCTTTTTAAAATGATATCTCTGCTTAGGAGACATTGTAGAAACAGTGAAAGAGAAACTTAGGGATATATAATACTAAATCTGATAAGCTCAAGATACAATAGAAAATACAAAGGATATTTCTTTTATTCACTGTAGGGGTAACATAAATAATTGTAAAATTAAGGTTTAGTATTATATTCACAACAAAATAATTTAGTAGTAACATTATTTACTAGTATAAAATAAGTATTAGTATAAATTAGTACACCAAAAAATGATTTAGCAAAATAGCAATAGAATGTAGTAAATTTGGAAATAATTAGCTCCCAAATTTTAATATAAAAAGATACCTTTGGCATGCACTTGTTAGCATATATTGCAAATTCTGTTCTCTTTCAATGGAAACCAAAAATCTAGATCTATAATATGGGTTCTTAGAAATAGGTTAATATTGAAAACACAATCTACCAAGTTGGTTTTTGATGTCAACAATTCTAGAGCATTTTGTTTTTTGGGGCGTTATTCAGTTTTTCTCCCAAATATCTCTTAATTGCCATTGCCACTGCCTTACATCCTCTCCAACCTAAGTTGTTACAAAAGTTTAACTGTTCTTCCTTTCTCCAGTCTTATACAACACCAAGCCCTTTCTGTTTTCCTAAAATGAAAGTCCAGTAATTACTCCCCCATATAAAAGACTTCAGTAGTTCCTGGTTGTCTTCAGAACAAATGGAAGACACGCCCATAGAAAACCCACTTGCCTCTTTCTGTGGAAGAAATGGTCACACCTAATGTGCCATTCCACCTTCCCATGGTCTAGCTGGCCTGCCTCTCTGTGTTTCTCTTGATAAGTATCTTCCATTTCAAGTCCATATAGATATCTATATATAACCCTGTCTTAAGAGATGCTCTTTCCTCGATTTCTTCCCAAAGTTAGTTTCTAAATCTTGAGCAATCAGTTATGACCTCTTCTGTGAACTTGACAGTCCTGGTCCTGAGAGGTGACTTGATCACTCTCTGCTTTGTACAGTTTGTTATAGTAGAGAGTGTTATTGGTAAGTATTTGTTAACATATCTCTCTGCCTCTAACCGAATGTGAACTTCTTTAGGCAGCACTTTGTCTAACTTGTTTTATTTTTTTAAGATTTTATTTATTCATTTGAGGGGCAGTGGGAGGAGCAGGCTCCCTGCTGAGCTGGGAGCCCAACGTGGGGTTCATTCCCCGGACCTGGAGATCATGACCTGAGCCAAAGGCAGACGCCTAACCATCTGAGCCACCCAGGCATCCCTGTCTAATGTGTTTTAGATGATATACAGACCAGTGCAGTACAGGCACACCTCAACACTGTGTGTAAATGGTGGTTAAATTTTATCTTAAAATCTGGATAAAATTTTAGATTTCACATTTCTATCACTAGAAAATTTGATTGTAGTGAAAAATAGTATAACTATGATGTTGTAGACTTTGTGTCCCCTCCAAATTCATACCTTGAATAAGAGTCAGGGTTTTAAACCTGATTGGATGGTAGTTGGAACTAATTAGGTTCAAATGAGATCAAGAGGGTGGTGTCCTCATGATAGGATTAGTGACCTTTTAAAAAGAGGAGAATAGAGCTGCCGGTTCCTTGGAGAAGATGCCCCTCTGCAAAGCAGGAAAAGTTCTCTCACCAGACACAGAAGCTACTGGCATCCTGACCTTGGCCCTAGCCTCCAGAACTGTGAGAAATAAATTTCTGTTGTTTCAGACATGCAGTTGATGGTATCTTATTATAACAGCCCCAAATAAGACACGTGTTATCCCTAATTATTTAATTTTAAAAACGGAAACTTTAGTAGTTTTATTTTATTACTGAACCTTTAGCAGATATACGCTGTGCTCTTAAAAGAGTGGATATTACAGATAAAATTTGGGGCATATTTGGCAAATATGGTAGATTATACGTTTTTCACCAGATTCCGATTTTGGTGCTGACTTACCTATCCACAGCTATGGCAACTAAAGTAAAGACTGAAGCTGCAACTGATATTCCTTGGATGAATCCACTGATCTTGCACATTGCGCTTCCAAAGGGCCATCCTGAAAGGAATAAGAAACAGTCTTTGAATAGATCATATATATATATTCTTTTTACTCTCACCAAAAATACGAACAGAAATGCATGAAATCAAGACTGATGCAACTATTTCCTAAATGACATCCAGGGAACAATCATTGTTTTCCATTATTTTCATTAATATCTCCAGAGCTCTATTTTTAGTATACTACTAATAATGTCAAAACATAATGCAGTAGTTACAACATTCTAGGCATTGTAGTAAGTGCTTAGAATCTATTAACTTAGCTAATTCCCCAAACAGGCTTTGAAGGCTTATTCTCCTCCTCATGATATAGACTAGGTAATAAATACACAAATATCACGTGCCTTCCCATAGCTACTTAGCAACATATTTAGGATTTCAACCCCAGCTGTATGGTTCTAGAGCCTAAACCATTAACCCTTATGCAATAAAGCCCTTTAAATGAATAAGACAGGAAGTATATTGGTTTTATAATTTGGAAATAGACCCCATAAGTTATGAGGAATAAGAGGTACATGTAGAATAAATAAGATTAGTATTTATTCATATATTATGTAATGAGACAATTTAAATTGTTATAGAGTAAGTATTTAAGTATTTGTGTCCCCCCCATTTAAATTCATATATTGAAGCCTTAAGCCCTAATGTATTTAGAGGAGGGGCCTCTGGAAAGTAAGTAACTACATTGAGATAATGCCACAGGAGTGGTGCCCACATGATAGGATTGCTGCCATTAGAAGAAGAAAGAGAGTTTTCCTTTCCATGAACATGTACTGAGGAAAGTCTGTGTGAGCACACAGCAAGAATGTGGCTGTCTACAAACCAAAAATAGGACCCTCACCAAGAACCTGACCATGCTATCACCCTGATCTTAAACTTCTAGCCTCTGAAACAGTGAGAAGATAAATGTCTTATTGTTTAAGCCACCTAGTCTGTGGTATTTTTTTTATAGCAGCCTGAGCTAATGAAGACATCTTTTGAGAATAAAGAGCACTTTGCATGGACAAAATCAGTCTATTTGAATTACTTTCTAACCTCATTTACTAGAATGTTTATAAAAGAAATATAACAGGTTGATATAACCACCCATCTACTATTATAGGAAAGTAATATTCTTCCACTAGTAACTGTTCTAGTTTCCCAAAATATAAATTTTAAAAATCTGAGAAATATACAACATTCATTTTTAAAAAAGATTGTACAACTTATTTTTAAAATTTTTTACTTAATTTTAAATATTCCCCAAATCGAATCCAAGTATATCTAAGAAAAACTACTTGTCATCTATCCAGACCATCTTAAAATAGATGCTTGAGTGACTCTGAGTAGAAACCAAGAGAGAGCATGTTTCTCCAGGCCTAGAATTATTTGGCTGTTATAATATTAAACAAAAAGAGTGTGAGTGGCCTTTGGTCAAAAATAAAGAATAAGCACATGATTTATCTCACCTCCCTCACTAAATTCCATTAAAATGAAAGCACTAGGGAAAAGAAAACTCAAATAGAAAGAATGTGAAGCTGGGAAAATAACACAATTGGCTGAGTTATGCATAAATGTAACCAGATGCCCCTTGCTTCTCCCCTGGCCGGCAGAAGGACGGAAGTTAGTATCAGGCAGAAGCAAAGCGTCTCTAGACTCTCTCTCTAGGTGCAGGTGGGCTGGGTACTGCAATGATGCCCAAGGATTAAGTAAAAATATTCTCCATCCAATACTGTTGTCCAGAGACCCCCTGGGCTCTGGAATGTAGCAGTCGGTGTTAGGATTCCTATGGCAATAGATCAGAGAATTTCTTTCTGGGGAATGTAATCCTTTCAAGAAGACTGTTGTGCAGATTTTGACAGTCGTGGATTTGCCAGTGAATGGCCCAAACTAATGAAGTTGAGAGTGCGCCTGACCTCGAACTTAAGGCACAGAGAGGTCCAAGTCAGTCACATTGTGTCTCACTTTGAAACACAAGCAGCTAAGTAGAAACTGACATAAGGGAAACCTCAAATATAAAAGTGACTATAACAAAAAGGAAAAAAGAAACTTAAGAGAAAACCAATATAAATCAAATAGAGGAAAATAGCCAGACATATCAAGAAAAAAGGAGACAGGACACAAATAAAATTATAAATGAGAAAAACAACAACAACCAACACCACAGAAATATAAAATAGTTATGAGAATATACAACCTAGAAGAGATGGATAAATTCTTAGAAACATATAACCTACCAAAACTGAAACAGGAAGCAATAGAAAAGTTGAACAGACCAATTACCAACAAAGAAATTGTATCGGTAATGACAAAACTCCCAACAAAAGCTCCTGGACCAGATGGCTACAAGGTGAATTCTACCAAGCCTTTAGAGTAGAGTTAATACGTATTCTCTTCAAACTATTTCAAAAAAATAGAAAAGGAAGGAACATTTCCAAGCTTACTATCTGGGGCCAGCATTACCCTAATACCAAAACCTAATAAAGACACCATAAAAAAGAGAACTATAAGTCATTATCTCTGAAGAGCAGAGATGCAGAAATCATCAACAAAATCCTAGCAAACTGAATCCAATAATACATTAAAAAAATCATTCACCACAACCAGGTGGGGTTTATTCATGGTTTGCAAGAGTGGTTCAATATTCACAAATCAATCAACATGATATATCAATAAGAGAAAGGATAACAACTATACAATCATTTCAATAGGGGCAGAAAAAGCATTTGACAAGATTCAACATCCATTCACAATAAAAGCCTTCAGCAAAGTAGGTTTAGAGGGAACATACCCCAATATAATAAAGGCTAAATACGAAAAGCCCACAGCTAACATCATCCTTAATGAGGAAAAACTAAGAGCTTTTCTCCTAAGATCAGGAATAGGGAAGGATGTCCACTCTCACCACTTTTATTCCACATAGTACCATAAGTCTTAGTCACAGAAATCAAGCAAGAAAAAGAAATAAAAGGCATCAAAATCAGTAAGGAAGAAGTAAAACTTTCACTGTTTGCAGATGACCTGATAATCCATACTGAAAATCTGAAAAGACTGCCAAAAAACTGCTAGAACTGATACACGAATTCAGTAAAGGACACAAAATTAGTGTACAGAAATCTGTTGCACTTCTATATGCTAGTCATGAAGCAGCAGAAAGAGAAATTAACAATCCCATTTAAAATTGCACCACAAATAAGATACTTAGGAAGAAACCTAATCAGAGGTAAAAGACCTGTACTCTGAAAACCATAAAACACTGATGAAAGATGACATAAAGAAATGGAAAAAGTTCTATGCTTATGGATTAGAAAAACGAATATTGGTAAAATGTTTATATTCCCAATGCCTATTGAAATACAAACAGCATTTTTCACAGAACTAGAACAAACAATCCTAAAATTTATATGCAACCACAAAAGACCCCAAATAACGAAAATGAAAATCTTTTTCTTTTTCTTGAAAAAGAAAAGCAAAGCTGGAGGCATCAGAATCCCAGACTTTAAGTTATATTACAAAGCTGTAGTAATCAAAACAGTATTGTATTAGCAAAAAAACAGATACATAGATCAATGGAACAAAATAGAAAACCCAGAAATAAACCCACAAGTATATTGACAGTTAATCTTCCACAAATCAAGAAAGAATAATGAATGGAAAAAGATTGTCTCTTCAACAAATAGTGTTGGAAAAACTGGGCCACCTTCTTATACCACAGAAAAAAGCTTACTGGATTAAAGACTTGAAACCATAAAAATCCCAGAGGAGAACACAGAAAGTAACTTCTCTGACATCGTAACCTTTTTCTTGATATGTCTCCAGAGGCAAAGGAAACAAACAAAAAATATTGTGACTTTATCAAAATAAAAGAGCTTTGGCACAGCAAAGGAAGTCAACGAATCTAAAAGGCAACCTATGTGATTGAAGAAGATATATAAAGAACTTAACAAAGTATTTAAGAACTTAAACAACTCAGCACCCCAAAATCAAATAACCCCATTAAAAAATGGGCAGATGACACGAACAGACATTTCTCCAATGACAATGTACAGGTGGCCAATAGACACATGAAAAGATGTTCAGCAGCACTTAGCATCAGGGAAACAGCCAAGTTTCCCATTGATTGATGAATGGATAAAGAAGATGTGTGTGTGTGTGTGTGTGTGTGTGTATGCAATGAGGTATACACATATATATGCAATGTGGTATATACATATATGTGGTATATATATGCATTGTGATATATATATGCAATGTGGTATATATGGATCTGCAAAATGTGTGTATGTGTGTGTGTATATATATATATATATATATGCACACACATACGCAATGTGGTATGTGTGTATATATGTAAAGTGGTGTGTATATATATAGCTTTATATATATATGCACATATATATGCGTGCAACCCCCCCACATATATACATGCAATGGAATATTATTCAGCCACAAGAAAGAATGAAATCTTGCAGTTTGCAACTACATGGGTGGACCTACAGAGTATAATGCTAAGCAAAATAAGCCTATCAGAGAAAGATAAATACCATATGATTTCACTCCTATGGAGAATTTAAGAAACAAAACAAACCAGCTTAGGGAAAAGACAAACTGAGAAACAGGGTCTAACTATAGAGAATAAACTGATGGTCATCAAAGAGGAGGTGGGTGGGGGGATGGGTTCAGCAGGTGATGGGGATGGGATGCAGGTGTTGGGGATTAAGCAGGTGATGAGGATTAAGGCGTGTACTTGTCAGGAGGAGCACCAGGTGGTGTGTATAATTTTTGAATCCTTATCTTGTACACCTGAAAGTCATATAAAACAACTAAGTGGGATTAAAATAAAAACATAAAAAATAAACCTCAGAGACAACACATTTCATCGATGAAATGTGCCTGATAGTATAAGAAACATGCAGAAAATGAAAATAGCTCAAAGAATTTAAACATGACAACATAGAACTCAATATAATGTCTACAAGACAAAATTGAGAAAATCTTTGAAAATGGAACAATTAGGAAGAGAGAGTGAAAAAGGTTTTTTAAAGAAATGTCAACACAGAACCTCCAATATCTAATAGGAATTGAGAAAGGTAAGGTGTCATTAGGGTCTCAGTGAAGGGTCATCCCAGAGCAGTAGCCGCTGAGCTCCATGCCTGAAGGGTAAGATGTCTGAATAGAACACAAAGGTGGAGAGCAGCAGGGGGCGGCTCTCCAGGAAAAAAGATGCAATTCACAGGTTGCCTGATACATTTGAAGGTGTTTACAAGATATTAACACTCCTGGAAGAGAATTTGAGGATATGTGACTCATAGGTACATACCCCAAACTAAGCAAATCAAAATACGATTAAATCCAAGAAAACATTTTATAAGATAGATACTGATATCCTAGCACTCGGCATGCCTCAGCAGGGCTAAGATACATGTAACGATAGGAATGTACTCTCTGCATACTGACTTAAAAAAT
This sequence comes from Mustela nigripes, assembly GCF_022355385.1. NCBI lineage: Eukaryota > Metazoa > Chordata > Mammalia > Carnivora > Mustelidae > Mustela > Mustela nigripes. The sequence continues at coordinate 260,423,072 of NC_081557.1, read as the reverse complement.
TCTAATTACACGGGGAAAATGAGAGGAGACAGAGTGTGAATGCGTATTTGTATGTCTATATACATGTATCTGATTGCATTTGTACACGCTTCCAGCCAATCCGGCTTTCCCAACTTCGTATTCAGCAGCATCTGACAGTTTCTATGCATTTACGTTCTTTTGTTCTATGTCATTTCAGTGGAGTCTGGTGAGGGAAACTACCTCTTGTGGTAAGAGAGGATTCAGACAACTAATGTACCTCTCCTGCAACGTGAAGGTAATAATACATTATGGGAACATTATGGTTTCATTATGGAATACATTATGGAAACAAGTTGCTTAGAAATAGGAGAGTAACTACTATCCAGTATAGAGTAACTAGGGGTAAGGAAGGGTAATAATGTGTATGGAGAAGCTGAGACAATAATTTCATTATAAATACTTACAGGAGGGCGATTCTGAGAGCATGTCTTACTGGCAAAATAAGTTTCTTGAGAGTGATGACAGTAATTTAAATCAATTCTTTCACTCTTTTTGCCTCACACAATATCTTAAAATGTACCTTGTTTTAAAAATATACATTCTTGTATGTGCTATGGTGAGCGCTGGGAAGTGTGTAAACCTGTAAACCTGGTGATTCAAAGACCTGTACCCCTGGGGCTAATAATACATTATATGTTAATAAAAGATTTTTAAAAATGTACATTCTTGATAATTTATTTTTAATGCCAGACCTCACAAAATGCAGAATCGATGAGCACAGATGCTACAAGAGGCACTCTTCAACTCTCCCCAGCTCCTGCTCCAGAGAAGGGAAGAAAACAGAAATCCGAAGAGAAACCTCTTACTCTTCAGGAAACTGAAAATGCTATGAAAAGCTAAGAACTATGACAGAGCTCATGTTGCTCTAAATATTTTAGTTATGCAACTATGGTATCATTTAAATTTTTGTTTAAATATAAGTTCAATTTAATTAACATATACTGTGTTATAGCTTCAGAGGTAGATGTCGGCGACTCATCAGTGCATACAACAGCCGGTTCTTACTTCGGGTGCCTTCCTGAAGGCCCATCACCCAGTTACCCCACCCCCTCACCTACCTCCCATCGTTTTCTTTCTTCTACAGATCTGGACTATGAACATTGTGAGTTCCGTTCATTAATTAATACAACAAATACTTAGTAAGCAGGTACTATGCACCAAAATGGTTCTGGGAGCTGGAGATACACCGCACTTTCAGAGTACATGATGTAGCGCTAGAGAAGTAGTCATACAGGCCGGAGGGACTCTACAGTAGTACCCGAACCGCTACAATGTGGAGTTACTTGTGTTGCATTCGTCCCTTATCACGGATGAACTACCACTTTTTGAGAAATCATTGGGATTGCTGCTCATCTTCCCTCAAAAACTATTGGAAATCTCCCTCGCTAACCACAAGAGGGCCTCAAGTCTTGCTGTGAGATTGAAGACATCGGGTCAATTGAAACCAGATTTATCAGTTTCTGAACTTTACACTGCACACTATTACCAATAATATTTCCACATTATACGCGCCCTGAACCACACCAGAAAAATTCCAAGTCTTTAGTAAAAGATGTTAGATCTCATTCTCTGACAACCTTCAGTGAGTACTCTAAAAAAAAAGTTTCTACTCTTCATCTGTCACCTGCTTTATTTTTATCCCTAATTCTTATCAATCTCTGACTACTTAACACTGTATCTATTTGTTTATTGTCTTACTCCTCCTTTAAAATGTAGACCCTAGGAGGGTATGCACTTGGAGCCTTTCTGGGAACTCCGTAAGAATTTACGAATGAACGAATGGCCCTGCCACGGGTGCAGGCTTAGGAGACAGAAATTCCCTCCTTTCATCCTCGGACCATACACAAGTCAACATACCTGCTATAATATTGTCCAGCAGCGTGATAGGCATGCAAAATATGCCAACCAGTAAATCACTTATTGCCAGGTTCAGGATAAAGAGATTAGTGACGGTGTGCATATGTTTTTTCCTCATCACAGTAAAACCAACCACTGTATTTCCCACCATGCACAGGACGAAGATGAGAAAGTAGGAAATAATGAAGATGGCTGCCACTGGAGGCTGGTGAAGATAGTAGTTCACATAGGTGATATTGATATCTGAGTATAGGGGATACTTTGTGTCATTGACACTCCAAATGTCATGCCAGTTTTCTGAAGAGTTTGAGTCCCATCTGTCACTCATGATGGACCTGAACAAAGGAGAGGTAGAAAAGAAAAAGCATAATTAGAAGCCAGTAGAACGTAAGTTATGTATGTGAGTTTAAAAGGAACACTTTTAAAGTGCAAGGGGATTTTGATGGTCCTTCTGTAATAATCCATTAATTCTGCATGGAACAGAGCTGTACATAATACAGTCAAATTATTAGGATTTTAACCAAGAGAACTTGAAATTTCCACTTTGTTTCATAAATAACAATTAGCATATTTTCTATGTTCTCAATATGCTCTGTATTTCACTTTATTATACCTCCTACCCATTTGCAAAGTTTCAAGGGAAACTCTGTAAGTGAAACCCCTTTTGAAATTCCCTTTCTCCTGTCTCTAGATATCATAACCTGTCAAAACCTACTTGTTCCCTTAAGGCTAACTTAATATATTTTTAGTTTTCCTGACAATTTAAACAAGATGAGGTGTCTCCATCTTCAAAACTGCCTTTGAAATAAGCTTTTTGTAGATTTCTTATTCTGCTTTGACTCAGTTAGTTGAATATGTCTTTTATATACGCATGGAATTTCTTAAAATAAGCCCATACTTGCCTTGGCTTCACTTAACATAATTCCATTCACATAGTATGTATTCAATAAATATTTTTATTTGGAATCCACATATCTTCATGTAGACATGTCAGTCAACCGTATATGTCTGAGGTCCTCAAGAACATGCCCAGATCTGGTGATTTACTAGAAGGCTTCAGAGGATTTAGCATTTGGTGTATCCCCAGCAAATATTTATTATAGCAAAAGGATACCAAGCAAGATCAGCAAATAGCAAGGCACGTAAGATAAAATTTGCAGGAAACCAGCTTCTAAGACTCTCTCTCAGTGGAATCACATGGTGAGTTAATTCCTTCAGCAATGAGTTCGACAACCTGTGTGAAGTCTTGTCTACCAGGGAAGCTCATTAGAAACTCAGTGCCCTAGGTTTTTAATTAGAGAACAGTCACATGGTACATTCCTCCTAGCAGAATCAAAATTTCACACTCCCTGATGGAAAGCAGGTGTACAGAAAAAAATGATGTTATTTGTACGGATTAGGTATAATGAACACTCTCACCATTTATGGTCACTTTATAGCAATATAAGGAATTGTATTTGACTTAAGTTCCCAGACTCTAACCAAGGGCAGACCTTGTGAGCAGTCCTTTCTAAAGATAGCAGGTTCCGGCCTGCTTGTTAATTCATTTCTGCATACCTCATTATCACTATGTTTTCCAGTGTTTCAAGTGCATACTTTATTATTTTAGGGGAGTATGTTTATTCTTATAAATACTGCATAAAGATTAAGGTTCATAGTATTCATTTCAGATACTTAACTTTGGATAGTTTTTTCTATTTTAGGAACAGTAAAGAGTAAGTAAGTTACTATAAGACAAGTATATAAATACAAAACAAGCCAATAAAAACATTCCTCTCCAATATTTTGCCATTTTATTTCTTCCCTTTTCTTTAATTTTTAAAGCTCATCTCTGCTTTTCAATATTTAATGTCCCTAAGCCCGAATAAAAATGAAAAATGAAAAGAAAGTGACTGTGGGGTAGGGTGAGGGCTTGGAGAGAGAAAAAGAATGGAATTTGAGTAAGCAAGATTTCACTATTCCTATTATTGGCTTCAAAACTCTATGTGGCAAGATAGCAACATGCAGTACAGAGGAGTAGCAGAAGGACATGTAATATTTAAGTGTTCTTTCCTCCTGACACATAATTGTAAGAATTTTGTATATGAGGTTGGAGTTTTAGCTATTAGATTAACCTATAATGGGAGATAGGATAGTATCACTCACAGTACCATGGTAATGAGGCAGAGAAAAGCCAGCTTCTGACTGATCCTGGGAAGACCCCCTTATCTCAATTTAATATACCAAGGAAAATTGCTCTTTGGTATTCTTGCATCTGGCATCTTTTCCACTGGGCACTTAAAAGTTCTATACATTTGATTAAAAAGCTTTAAATAAAATCTTCCTTCAATTAAATACCTTTCCTGTTTCCAGATTTTCTTTTTATAATCTGGAAAAAATGTGTTATCATATCATTATCTGAATTCGATCATACAGAATAAAACCAGATGACATAGCTTAAGTTCTTTTTTTAAAATTTATTTTTTCAGTGTTCCAAAATTCATTGTTTATGCACCATACCTACTGCTCCATGCAATATGTACCCTCCATAACAAAGCTTAAATTCACAATCATAGTAAGTCATACACTGGGTAACAACAGTATCAATTTACCTAAAATAAATATGTCTCCCAAATTCAACTAAGAAAGAGTCCATAAATACTCTAACCTATGAAGTTTAAATGCACTGTTTCATACATATCATCTAAAGAATCCGTCCTCTGAAAGAAGAGTCTATATTCTTCATTCCTGTATCAAATACTCATAAAAATGGCCAAGACTCTAAGAAACTGTCACTAGTCATGAGCTACCCAGACTGCCAGACACACACAAAGGAACTGTGGCCACCGCTCCCCATTGTGGTCATCTATCTCTCCTTGGGCTTTGCCCTGTTGCCTCTATTACTAGGGTGTGTATTATTAATTTAACTGAGTTCTTCATTTTTTCCTTTTCTTCCCCCCATGTAGGATTCAAGCACAGGAGGTTGGCAGTATTTACTTCCATCTATTTGGATGATCTAAACTACACTCTGATAATTATCACCAGAAGGTATTACAGTTACTAATTGATAACAACTTAAATCGCTAAAATAATTGAAAAGGAGAGAGAAGGAAAATGGGAAGGACAGACATGTTATAAATGCACAAGCTCAGTCTGGGGGTGAATCACTGGCAATCATTATGAGATCTTAATAATGCCTAATATTTAAATTTTCAAAGCACTTTCAAATGTATCACCATGGGGGCACCTGAGTGGCTCAGTGGTTAAGCCTCAGGTCTTGATCTCAGGGTCCTGGGATTGAGTCCCGCATCAGTCTCTCTGCTCAGCAGGGAGTCTGCTTCCTCCTCTCTCTCTGCCTGCCTCTCTGCCTATTTGTGATCTCTCTGTCAAATAAATAAAATCTTTAAAGAAAAAAAAGTATCACCATGGACATCAGCATCATGGAAGCAAAAGACATCCCTCCTCTTTGCACACCCTTTTAACAACTAAATTCAGCACTGGCTTGTGAACAAAAGTGCGTCTGTGGGAGCTGTGGGACCCAGCACCAAAGGCCAAAACTGTAGAGAAGGTGTCTCACCCACCTGTGCACTGAGTAAGAGTCAGACACAGTCAAACCGACCTCATATGGCTGTGGAACCAGCAGGAGACCATGGGCTGGCCCCAGTCCCTTCCACTACCTTGGGATAAAGCCTAACAGGGCTGAATTGGGAGGATGAATGAGTCTTGTAGAAGTCCAGGTTTCCTGAGGAGAGACTCCAGCACCCTCCTGGAGCAAAACAAACAAAAACCAGAAACAAGTCTTGAAGCATCGGAGAAGGGAGGAGGAACTTTGCCAGTGCCACTCTCTCGGATCTGGTCCTGATCAATAGCCAAGATTGGGAGCAAAATCAGTGGACTTCTTTTCACTGGAAAAAAAATGAAAAACAAACAAAAAACTGGGTTCCCATTAATCTATAATCTGAAAAAAAGAAGGAACACACGGCCCTGAATGACACTGTAAGTTTTACTAATGCATGGTGTGCTGAATGTTGCATAAATCTCTGCCACAGCTAAATCATGTATTAGAAGGTCTGTAATTTCATTGGTAAAATTGAATAAAAACCAGACTTCTGCAAATGATGCTCCCTAGGATAAGGTAATACATTAGAAAGCTGAGCTGAACCTGACTGATAGAAAACACGTTAAAATGGGTTATCCAGGGGAGGAAGAAAATTGGCCTTTAGAAACATCGCACATCCAATTAAATGTCTCCATCAAATCACACAAAAAGTTTCAAATAACTGCACAACCAAAGATGAATGGAAAATGATATCAAGATAAAATATTATAAAATAATATCAAGATAGAGACACAGTCATTATGAACATGTTTTATTCCTACTCTTCACTGGGCCTTCCAATCAAGTCTTGGTGTTCATCAAGGCAGTAGAGACATATTCCTTATTGCAAATATTAAAGAAAATGGAGTAAGACATATAATAACAATGAGAAATGTGTGGCAAAGAAATGGGTCAGAAACAAATGATGGAAGATGTTAAAGCCGCGAGGACACAATCCAAGCCCGCAGACGTCGGGAGAATGCCTCCGGGGAAAGAAAGGAGGACTGATGGTTCAGACTAATGTTCTCTGCACATAATAACTGTCGCTCAAAGTAGGGTCATGATATTTGCTCAGACTTTTATCTTTGAGTATTAGCTTTGAGTATTTTGATATCTAGTCTGTGCTGAGCATTTTATGAATTGCTTTATATGTGTTGACCCCTTTAATCTTCCAGTACAAAGTAGCTACTAAATTTAGTATATAAAGAATTTAGTATATAAATTTAGTATTAAAGAATTTAGTATATAAAGAATTTATATATAGCAATACAGAAATTATTACAATTTAGTATATAAAGACCTAAATTTAGTATATAAAGAAGTAAGACAGGGGACTTTAAGAAATCTGATATGGGTTTCGCAGCTAATACCTGGAAGAGTTAGGAAACCTAGAAAGAGGGTCTCCTAAGAATATGAAAGGAAGCAACACAGCTATGGCAATGTAAAAGCACCATATTCCTATTCTGTTGATCCTTTAGTTTTTTTTAAATTTTTATTTATTTTTTATTTTTTATTTTTTTATAAACATGTATTTTTTATCCCCAGGGGTACAGGTCTGTGAATCACCAGGTTTACACACTTCACAGCACTCACCAAAGCACACACCCTCCCCAATGTCCATAACCCCACCCCCATGCTCCCAAACCCCCTCCCCCCAGCAACCCTCAGTTTGTTTTGTGAGATTAAGAGTCACTTATGGTTTGTCTCCCTCCCAGTCCCATCTTGTTTCATTGATTCTTCTCCTACCCACTTAAGCCCCCATGTTGCATCACCACTTCCTCATATCAGGGAGATCATATGATAGTTGTCTTTCTCTGCTTGACTTATTTTGCTAAGCATGATACGCTCTAGTTCCATCCATGTTGTCGCAAATGGCAAGATTTCATTTCTTTTGATGGCTGCATAGTATTCCATTGTGTATATATATACCACATCTTCTCTATCCATTCATCTGTTGATGGACATCTAGGTTCTTTCCATAGTTTGGCTATTGTGGACATTGCTGCTATAAACATTTGGGTGCACGTGCCCCTTTGGATCACTACGTTTGTATCTTTAGGGTAAATACCCAGTAGTGCAATTGCTGGGTCATAGGGCAGTCCTATTTTCAACATTTTGAGGAACCTCCATGCTGTTTTCCAGAGTGGCTGCACCAGCTTGCATTCCCACCAACAGTGTAGGAGGGTTCCCCTTTCTCCGCATCCTCGCCAAAGGCAAGGGAAGCAAGGGCAAAAATGAACTATTGGGATTTCATCAAGATCAAAAGCTTTTGCACAGCAAAGGAAACAGTTAACAAAATCAAAAGACAACTGACAGAATGGGAGAAGATATTTGCAAACGACATATCAGATAAAGGACTAGTGTCCAAAATCTATAAAGAACTTAACAAACTCAACACCCAAAGAACAAATAATCCAATCAAGAAATGGGCAGAGGACATGAACAGACATTTCTGCGAAGAAGACATCCAAGTGGCCAACAGACACACGAAAAAGTGCTCCATATCACTCGGCATCAGGGAAATACAAATCAAAACCACAATGAGATATCACCTCACACCAGTCAGAATGTCTAAAATCAACAAGTCAGGAAATGACAGATGCTGGCGAGGATCCTTTAGTTTTTTTATTTGAGGCCTATTTCTTCCTTGACTCTAGGTGAAATCTGAAAGAAATTTTACTTTCTACTCATTTTTCTGATCATAAAAACAGTACAGTAATATGTCCAGTCTAGTATAACAAACAAAATTTTGTATTTCCACCAAGGATGGCTCCTTGTCTTTTCTCTTTGCTAACCCGCTCTGCAGAATCTCCACCCCATCTTGTCATTCTCGGTTCCCATCCTTGCCAGAGTTGTGGGTGGACAATGTTAGGGTGGTGGACAGGGGCAAGAAAAATCCTACTTTTCTTTCCAGCATCGTTTGAGGTGTTCTCAGACTAGAAAAAATTTTAAAGCTGACCCTCACTTTTCTAGGCACAGTTCTCTTCGTGTGAGGAAATTAATCTCTGGATGGTTGCTCTTCCCTCAGCCTCAAGAAATTCAGTTGTTAATTCTGCCATAAAGCATCCTATTACCCCTCACACAGGTGGGCCAGTCATCCTGGCCCACAGTTAACACGTACATCTCTTTTGCCCAGAAGACTCTAAGAATGTAGGCTGGCCAATGGCCACCAACTGCTCTCAGAGAAACAAGCCACTCAGCAAGCTCTGGGCACTTTGAATGTCTTGCGTGTGAAGCAGAGACAAGTTCACTCTGTCCTCTGAAATATTAGGTTCATATGTTAAACTCTGCATGTCTCTGTCAGTCCCTTTTCTAAGCATGAGTTGGGGGCAAGCACCCCTACTTCTCCATCTTGTAAGTGGATGATTCCCACCTCAGCAAACCTCTCTCAATCGTCTTCTAATTTGTAATTCTTGGCCTTTTAGTCTCTTCTACTTGAGGATAAATGTTCCTTGGTGCCTTCTTTTACAAGTCTATATGGTGGTCCCACATAACTTCTTGAGGGTTTAGCTGAAAATAATTTTTTCCTTCTTTCCTTTCTTGATTTTATTTTTAAGCAATCTCTACACCCAACGTGGGGCTCAAACTCACAACCATGAGACCAAAAGTTGTGTGCTCTATGACTGAGCCAGCCAGGTGCCCCGCAAATACTTTAATTTTAATATTCTGTTATATAGTTATCAGAAGGATAAACCCTAAAGACGTGAGGATCTGGGACTATCCTAGCAAGTAGCACTCATGTTTGAAATCGGAATTGTACTAAAAAAAGTTTATATTATTTTTGTCACTTAAGGATATACTGGAAGTTTTTGTTCATATCAAAAACTCTTCCCAAGAATAAATTCTCATTGGAAATTGATCTTTTACAAGATGTACAATTTATTTGACCTTTCACCTGGTATTGGACAATTTAAAAATTTCCAAGTCTTTTCATATTAAAGTAATATTTTGATATTTTATCACTTGTTAGAATTTTCTAGAATATTCTTAGGATGGGACTAGGTAAAAATTCATGACCATTTTTCTGCTCTTGACAGATACTACTTATTGTTCGTTAAAATGCTGATCTTAATTCACATTTATCCCAGTGGTGCTTAAAAATGTTCCTTCTAATGGGGTGCCTGAGTGGCTTAATTGATTAAGTGCCTGACTCTTGATTTTCGCTCAGATTATTATATCAGGATTCTGAGACTGAGCCCTACATTGGGTCCTATGCTGAGTGGGGAGTCTGTTTCATTCTCTCTCTCTGCCCCTCCCTCCTGTTCACTCTCTCTAAAATAAATAAATCTTTTAAAAAAATATTCCTCTCTCTTGCCCATATTAGACACTACCCCCTTTTAAATTTTGCCACTTTACTATTTTTTAAAAAATGGTTAACTTATTTAAATGTACATTAAAAAACTGTAATAAAGTTGAATTTTACTTCCAGATTTTTGGAATTTGTATTTTTTTTAGGTGAACTGTTTGTCTTTTTTCATATTGAAATCTTCATTTTTTGGTTGTTGTTAATGGTTCATGAAAGATTTGTTAGACATTTTGCCCTTTGTTACATATATTTCATATGCCATTTCCATCGAGCAATTTGCCACTTAAATTTTATAGTGTTTTAGGTAAAAAATATCTATATGTTTATGTAGTAAAATTTATTATATTATTTCTTTGTATTTTCTCAATTTTTTTTCTGGAAGCATATAAGTATTCACATTTTACAGTATTTAACACATGTTTTGTATTTTATAATTTTGATTATGTATCACTTCTATATTGTTCATTTTAAAAGACCTTTCAAATGGACATATCTTAAATCTGAATCTTAACTAAATTTCCTTCATGTTGTAAGTTAGCATTACTCAAATACATGTGCTCCTGTGAATCCTACAGAAATTTAGGATTTGTTTTCTTTCTGAACACCTAAATTTACTTGTCAAAGTATATATGTTATGTTGAAAATTAAGCAGAAGTTTTTCAGATATATCAGTTATATATCCCTTAAAATATTAAATATAAATCATACCACTTAATTGTCAGGACTTCATACACTTTTAAAATCTGACCAAAACTGCCATTGTACTACAGTTGTTTATAATTCTTTCTTATATATGTTTCTATACTTGATACTTAAATATTTGGACTACAGAAAGATAACAAATTTCCTAGTTTCCTGCAGCACTTAACAATGCCCTATCAATATATATACTTTGCATATAAAACCTTCTTTAACTTGAATATCCCTTTGACATTAATAGCACATTTCTGGTTTTATGTTTGGACCCATTTTGAAGGAAGAATTTATTTCCAGGAGTTAACAATACCCATATCTTCCAGAAATGCAGTATGAGAAGAAGTACAAGTGAAGAATAAAGAGGAGAAACTTTTCTGAGTCATTCCTAATGCAAACATAACTGGTCCTAGGGATCCCTAGTCCACTTTATTTTACTCCAAGCTATATACACCTTGGGGTTATGAAGTTTGAATCTTGGTTGACTTGAGTGGAAAATAAACACAGGAGCATTCAAACTAGGTAGTTTACCGCTCTTCAGAAATGTATAAAAAATTTCATATTTTCAACCAGGATTTCACCATACATCACGTAGTAAGCATTTGTAAAGAACAAATTATCCAGAATATATGTTGTCCCAGCAGCTTCAAGAAATTGAGGTCCTACTTTTATTCATCTTCTTTGAATCAAGATTCCATGCTCCAAAGAATATGAATAAAAGCCCAAAATAACAGACTTATTGTCAAGGGGAACTTAGGCCTGGTGAGGCACCCTAAGACCTTTTATTCTCATGGTAGCTTCTTTACTTCCTATGAATCTTTTACTATCTGCAGAAATGGAGAGAATTAAATTTGGCTGAAAGCTTATGTGGCTACAGCAAAGATCCAGAAACATGACTTTGCCATTTCCTTGCTCATGGTTTTTACCATTCCAAGACCTCTTCATTATGCTAAGGAACCACAACTAAACTGCTCCTTAAAAATATTCTATCAAGAATGCTAATCCTCAAAAATATTACTACCTCTTGGGATAATCCTTAATTTTGGGTAAGTGATCAAGACATTGATATTTTTCTTAAAAAAGATAATCATTCCAAATAGCCAGAGGAATGTTGAAAAAGAAAACTGGGTCACCTGAGTGGCTCAGTTGGTTAAATGGCTGCCTTCAGTTCAGGTCATGATCCCAGGGTCCTAGGATTGAGTCCCATGTCAGGCTTCCTGCCCACCGGAGAGTCCGCTTCCCCCTCTCCCACTGCCTGTCTCGCTCCCTACTTATATTCTCCCTTTCTGTCAAATAAATAAATAAAATCTTTAAAAAAAAAAAGAAAAAGAAAGAAAAAACCCCAAAGTTGGTGGCATCACAATTCCAGACTTCAAGCTCTCTTACAAAGCTGTAATCATCAAGACAGTATAATACTGGCACAAAAACAGACACAGAGATCAACAGAAATGGACCCTCAACTCTATGATCAACTAATCTTCAACAAAGCAGGAAAGAATGTCCAATGGAAAAAATATAGTCTCTTCAACAAATGGTGCTGGGAAAGTTGGACAGCTACATGCAGAAGAATGAAACTAGACCATTTCCTTACACCACACACAAAAATAGACTCAAAATGGATGAAAGACCTCAGTGTGAGACAGGAATCCATCAAAATCCTTGAGGAGAACACAGACAGCAACTTCTTTGACCTCAGCCACAGCAACTTCTTCCTACAAACATCATCAAAGGCAAGGGAAGCAAGGGCAAAGTGAACTATTGGGATTTCATCAAGATCAAAAGCTTTTGCACAGCAAAGAAAACATCAATGAAACCAAAAGACAACTGATAGAATGGGAGAAGATATTTGCAAACGACATATCAGATAAAGGGCTAGAATCCAAAATCTATAAAGAACTTATCAAACTCAACACCCAAAGAACAAATAATCCAGTCAAGAAATGGGCAGAGGACATGAAAAGACATTTCTGCAAAGAAGACATCCAAATGGCCAAAAGACACATTAAAAAGTGCTCCACATCACTCGGCATCAGGGAAATACAAATCAAAACCACAATGAGATACCACCTCACACCAGTCAGATTGGTTAAAATTAACGAGTCAGGAAATGACAGATGCTGGCAAGGATGTGGAGAAAGGGGAACCCTCCTACACTGTTGGTGGGAATGCAAGCTGGTGCAGCCACTCTGGAAAACAGCATGGAAGTTCCTGAAAAAGTTGAAAATAGAGTTACCCTAAGACCCAGCAATTGCACTACTGGGTATTTAACCTAAAGATACAAATGCAGGGATCTGAAGGGGCACATGCATCCAAATGTTTATAGCAACAATGTTCATAATAGCCAAACTATGGAAAGACCCATAGTTCATCTGTCCATAGACAGATGAATGGATGAAGAAGATGTGGTGTGTGTGTTTGTGTGTTTGTGTGTGTGTGTGTGTGCATAATGGAAAACTATACAGCCATCAAAAGAAATGAAATCTTGCCATTTGCAATGATGTGGATGGAACTAGAAGGTATTATGCTTAGTGAAATAAGTCAATCAGAGAAAGACAATTATCATATGATCTCTCTGACATGAAGAATTTGAGAGGCAGTGTGGGAAGTTATGGGGGGCAGGGAGGGAAAACATGAATCAAGATGGGATTGGGAGGCAGACAAACCATAAGAGACACTTAACCTCAGGAAACAAACTGAGGGTTGCTGGGTGGGAAGGGGAGGGATACGGTGGCTAGGTTATGGATATTGGACAGGGTATGTGCTATGGTGAGTGCCATGAATTGTGTTAGACTGATGATTTACAGACCTGTGTCCCTGAAGCTAATAATACATTATAAGTTAATAAAAATTAAAAAAAAATAGATCATCAAATGAACATTTGTGACATAGGGTAGTTCATGATTGAATTTAATTTCTCATATAAACTGAGATGTATTTCTTGAATGACTTTTGGAAGGCACTTTTTTCTTGATGAACTCAATAGAGATTATCAGTGGCTAAAATATTCTCTTAGTCTAATTTAGAAACAACTATATTAGCACAATTATATTTAGCACTATCACTTTTAGTGTCACTGTGTTTCCCTAAAGGCTAGGCAACTGCCCTTCTAGTATTTCTCTTTGACTACAAACAGTTCTTAGATTTTAAATTAGTAAGAAAAGGCCCTAAAATTCTTTTAGGAATCCAATCACAGGACTGGCTCTCACAACAGAGCCACTCTCAATAAATCACAGGTGTTTGCATCTTCTAAGCTGGCCTCAGCCTATAATCTCTCTTTATTCATCCATTCTGTATATTAAGTTGCCTTAGTGACTTCATAAAATACTTTATTATTTTTGTTTTGTTTTGTTTTTCCAACTTGTGTTTAGCTTTTTTCAAAGGCCTCTCACTTCTACTGAGTGAAGGCCATTCACTTATCTGGCATTCACAATCCACGTGCTGAACCCAATGGATCCCATCAGCCATGTCTCCTTCAAGTCTCCATACTCAGGTTTATCCACAAAATGACTCAAATGGTTGAGGAGAATGAGCCCCTACCTGTGGCTTTGTGGAAGTGCTAACAACCTTACTCAGGATTATCCTAGCTGGAGAATATGTTGTAGTTCTCCTCAAGAGAACAATTCACTCCAACTGATTTTTTTTTTTCTCCCATTGTTCCTTGAGGGTGTCTTAGTATTTCCCCCTGCTTTTTTCTGTTCATGATTTTATGCCTTCTTTCCTCTTTACCCAGGAACATTTCCCTTCCCCTTTATCTTCTTTAAATTCCCAAAATAAGTCTTATCTCATGTAGGAAATGACGACTAACCTAGTGTGAAATGTGTATTCGTCCCTCAAATTCCTAACTCAGTTTTATGTTATGTGTTGATTATTAATCATTGACTATCTTATGATCACTCTTGTTAGATATAACATTATGTTTTAGTATTTTAAATACCTGTGTACCTATGTCCTCTCAATGTAAATGCCTTGAAGGAAAAAAAAGTTATAAATATCTGTCTCCTCCTGTGCATCTCTGTTCTACTCTAGAATTTTTTTAAATGGATTTAGTATTCAATATATATTTATTTAGCTTTTATGTTTGGAAGTTGAGGTTGCATGGGCTTAAGTATATCTTGTTCAAGAAGTAATAAGCAGAAATCAGTGAACTGCATGGGATGTGAATTATCTCAATAAATCTGTTAAAATAATGTGCAGAACAAAGACTTATTTTTGTGATCAGGCATTTTTTATTTTTCTTAATGGAATTTTATTATTTAATGTATAAGTAAGGGGACATAACATAGATATTTCTTTTTCCTATGAAGTGAAAAATAGCTCTTGAAGACTGTTTTCAAGTAATTATATTTTAACAACTGGATACTATCACTGACAAGAAAATAGAACTATTTCTCTCAATATAAAGCTCTGAAAATAGAAAATGCATGGAAAGATACTTCTCAGAGTTCTGAGTTCTACCTAGATGATTTTAAATGATAGCAGCCCTAAAATAAACCATCTTCCTGATGGCAGTTTTCTAACAGGAAATTTCTGAAGTCTACATCACTTTCAAATCTCTGTTCTTTGTTATGTTCAATTATAATATAATTTCTTCTGTGTTTGGATAACATATTTTATGTGTTAAATAATTTCAAGAAATTATATTAATAGGAAACCTCCTTGCCAAAATTCAATCCACTAATAATGGTATGCAAAGGAAAGTAAAACAAAGCAAACCTTCCTAAACTATCTTAGTTTGAAGATGATCTACAAATTGGAAAAAAATGATATTATTATTATTATTCCTATCAGACACAGGAATTTATTGTACTAACAAATTCTATTGAGCCATGTATTAGCTGCTTTACAGTCACTATTTTATTTAAACATTCAGCAATTCTGAAACTCATGTATTATCATCTCTATTTTATAAATGAGAAGACTGAGTGAGAAAGATGAGAAAGATTAAATAATGTACACACCATCACACAGAAATTTAACAAAAGAACCAAAATTTGAATCCAAGTGTCTGAATCCAGAGTTTTCTGAATCCAGAGTACAGTTTTCTTCACAATTTTTTTTTTTTTTTTTGAGAGCAAGAGAGAGAGAATATGCCAGTGGGTGGGGTTTGGGGGGCAGACAGAAAGGAGAATCTCAGGCAGGCTCCACCTCCAGTGAGGAGCTCCATCTCACAACCCTGAGATCATGATCTGAACGGAAATCAAGAGTCAGATACTCAACCGACTGAGCCCCCCCAAGGCACCCCTCTTCACAATTCTTAAGTTATCAACTCAGTTCTTGAGTTACAGACTCATCTTAGCCAGTAGTAAGCAGTTCTTCGTTTGTATATTATGGAGACCAAATCCTACATGCTTTTATTCTGTGATGTTTTCCTTATACTTCTTACAGTTTTACTTAGAATGAAAATTTACTTTTTTTTTTTAAGACTATTTACTTGAGAGAGAGAGAATCTGAAGATGACTCTGTACTGAGCACAGAGCCCGACGCAGGGCTTGATCCCACAAGCACAAGATCATGACCTAAGCCAAAATCAAGAGTCCTTCGCTAAACCAACCGAGTCACCCAGGCACCCCCAAAATTTACTTTTTGAAGCACAGAATGTGGAATTTTGAAGATACATTATCTGAGCAGAATTATCATATATTAAATTTTATATCAAATTTCTACATAAAATATGAAGTTAGAATTTAAGTACAAATGACCTAAACTTCTTTTTAGGGATCAAAATATTTCAATAATTTTGAAGGCACAAATTCTGACAGCGGGTCTGCGCTAAAATTGCTAACTTAAAAAATTCAAATATTGTGTATTTTGCAAGTCTTAATTTTGTTGTTCAGTTTTCATATTTCATGTCCTTTAAAAATTAAAATATTAAAATGAATAATTTAAAAATATTTGAGTATAGTTGACACACATGTTGCATTAGTTTCAGGTGTACAATATAGTGATTCAATTTCTCTATATGTTATACTGGGCTCACCACAAGGGGTACCATCTGTCACCATACAACACTATTAACAATATCGTTGACTATTCCCTTATGCTGTGCCTTTTATTCCAATGCCTTATTTACTGACAACTGGAAGCCTGTATCTCCTATTCCAATTCAACCATTTTGCCAACTTCCCTAGATCCCTTACCTCTGACAATCATTCGTTTGTTCTCTGCATTTATGGGTCTGATACTGGTTTTTATTTTCCCATTTATTTTTTAGATTCCATATGACTGAAATCATCTGATATTTATCTTTCTCAATTGCACTCATTTCACTTAGCATAATAGCTTCCAGGTCCATCCATATCATCCTAAGTGGCACAATCTTATCCTTCTTCATGGCTACTTCATATCCCATTGCATATATGCTTCCTTATCCATTTCCTTATTAATGGACACTTAGGTTACGTCCATATCTTGACAATTATAAATAATGTTGCAGCAAATACAGGGATGAAAATATCTTTTAAAATTAGTATTTTCATTCTGAGATTGCTAACTTTATGTGTGCCATTGTGTGTTTCTGTACTGGTGTCATATATTCACAGTACACATGTCTATTCTCTAGGAATAGTAGCATGAAGGTTTATTCCAATAACCCCTATTAAAGTAATAAAGTGTTGAATTTTTTTTTAAACGAATGGTTCTATTGGTATTTCCTAAAAGGTAAAATAAGGGAAAGATAAACTTCACCCTCTGTATCTCATTGAAATCAATTTTAACAGATGCATCATATGGGTTCGATAGACATTGATACAATATTTACACATAATTATCAGAAATTATCAGAAAGTAGATGGACTAAGAGCTCAACAGAGCTGAGATCCATGTATATGATTGTTATGATATGCTTTCTTGCTTGAAATGAGCTTTTTATATTTGTAATTTAATGATTATATGAAGAAAACACTTTATAGTATAGTGGTAAGAACAAAATGGAAGGCCTTTTGGCCAAACCACCATCTTCCAGTAATTTACTAGAATGACAAACGCAAAGGGAAAGAGGAGAGGCACCTGCTGTATGTTTTCTAGGCCTTTTAGAAAACATGGAGTTGTTCCTTTGGCCATACATATGAAAACCTACAAGAAAGGTGATATTGTGGACACCAAGGGAATGGACACTGTTTAAGGAGTGCTCTACAGGAGGCCCTTCACCATTTAATATTTAATGCTTCAATTAGTCTTTTAAAAGGTAGAGAATTAGTGAAGCAGTTAAAAAAAATGCCAAACCATCCACTGCAACAACACAATTTGAAAAACAATCTTTTACATGCATAAATATCAAGTTGGAGACCCTGCTTCTAGCCAAGATAGAATAATGGGGAGGATTTACTCTCCTACCTAAAACAAGCAACTACTGGACAAAATATATTGAAATAATGGTTTGAAATATAGTGGACATCAGGTAGGAAGGACAGTCATCATGGAGACTAAGGTAACTAGAACTCTCAAGATGGAATACTAAAGAGGCACTCTCTCCTTCTCCTCCCAAAAGGATAGATAAGAGGTTTTTGGGTTTTACATAAGATCTGGAAGATTGATTCTTCCCACCAACCAGATTAGAAAATCTCAGTAAAGTATACTAATTCCTTTAGTTTCACTTCCATTTTTTTCTTATAAAATTTAAAAGTAATTTTTAATTGAATACATTTTAAAATATTTTATTTACTTATTTTAGAGAGAGAGAGAGTGTGCCACACCTGTGAGCAGGGGCAAGGCAGAGGGAGAGAGAGAATCTCAAGCAGCCTCTGAGCCAAGCACGGAGTCTGATGTAGGGCTTTATCTTACAACCCTGAGATCATGATGGGAGCTGAAATCAAGAGTCAGAAGCTCAACCACCCAGGCGCCCCTTACACTGAATACATTTTATTTAAAAATATTAAGTCTCAGCCATGTCTACCACGAAGCGATGTTGCCCTTGGAGGAAATTCCTTTCGTATAGCAGCAACACCTGGTGGAAACTGCTCTTATTCCATGTTTGATCCCTTTTCTCTTCCATCAATCCTAGCCACCTGCTTCCAAAAAGCAAACAAATCCCTTTTCATCCTCAGCCTAAGGAAAGTTCTCAAATTCTTGTTATCTCATTAGCTTAGTTCTCCATATCTTCTAGATCCTTTAGAGGGGACTTCACTTATAACTGAAGAAAGTTTATATAAATAAGAGAATCATTTACTAATGCTTGATCATTTACTAACACTTAGCAATGCAAATAACCAGCAAAATTTCAAGTTTTAATGTAACTTTTTCTAGATTATGTTTTAGCCTAGTTTTCCCTTGCCACAATTTCTGTGAGTATAAAGCATTAAAAAATAGTATTATCTGTCTTTCCAGGGAAAACACCAGAGGTCAGGGAAATTTTTTTCTTTTGTATGTTATTTTGTTTTGATTTTCTTCCCAGTGCATTAGGGACAGAGGCAAGCAAAGATTTCAGTGATCAGAGGTGAGTGTTAAAAATTGAAATCCTACAAGCTGCCAAGTACCTTCAGGACACAAACCATATGTCAAAATACTCATGCACGTCACTGAAGTAATGTTACCATGAAATAACCGCCCAAACTCCAGTTGGCATTTCTGATGGAGTCTAACACTCTTCTAATGCTAAATAAAATTTAAAAAAGTTTTTCTCCCAATTTTTCTAACAATGTTTATAAAGAAATTAGAGACCTGTAAAATATTAATTTTTGGTCTTTAAATATTCATATCAAAGTTTATCAACAGTTTAATTATTTAAAAGTCATATTTTTGTGTTCCCAAAGGATGTGTACCTCTTTCTTAAGCACCATGTCATCTTATACTGTTTATATTCAACTCAGTCCCTACCAACAATCATTTTGCCATTTATCCTGCATTAGCAATAAGCTGTTAATAGTCTTCCAAAATAGCTTTAAGAGAATCCGTTTTTGAACTGTGGCATACAAGAGCAGTAATCTGATTTTAAAGTATTCTGAATACTAAACAAAATTAATGTAATAAATCATTTTCAAATTTTTTTGAGATATAGCTTCAAACATTCAAGTAAATAGCAAAGGGCTATCTCCTTATAATCAGTAAGAAAATCCTTAAAACATATAGATTACTTCTCAGTATTTTCCAGAATACCTTTACTTAAAATTAAGAACTAATTTTTAATTATCAGTTTATTAATTATATGCTAAAAGCATTTACATGCTAAAATATGTAAATAGAACATTATAGGTAGCAAGAATAGCTTCAAATTATGTAGCCTGCCTATAGGCACAGAGAAACATAGTTGTTCATGACATCCATGTTCTGGACCATCAAAGTACTACTTACTTAGAAGACTTTGAGGGCTTCAAACGCTAAAAACTTTCTCTTATTTCACAACAAAAGATGTCTCAATCTTTGTGTTCTATCTAAACTAGTTCATGGACTAAAACTACTTTTAACCTTCAACAGAGAGCAGTGATTGATACTTTGATCACCAAACAAGAAGAAATAGGGGATACAAAAAAATATTTTGCACTTATATATATGCTTGGTACTCAATAATCTTGCATGCTTTATATAAAGAATGCTCACAATGTCCTTGTGAGGACACGTTGAGAACCAGCAGTCATTACCAAGCATTCTAGTATGTATGTACCAAGCATATCCCATAAGCCAGACCAGCCCCTGCTCTCCCGCAGCTTATAGGATTGGGAAAGAGACCTTTCTACTCCATTCTGTCATCTTAGAGTTTGGCTTGCTGTGGCAATATTCAGGTACATCTAAACTGGGAGTCTTAGAAATTACCAAAAGGTCACTTGATTTTTACCCACTAATTTCATCTCAAAATTTTATTTTCTTTACTAGGAAATCATGTGCTACAGAGTAGAGTGAAAGGATAGTCAGTGTAGGAGGGTTCAGAAGCTTCTGTTTTTCATTAGCTAATGATGAACACTTCTTTATGTCTAAATTGTCTTATGGATCTAATTCATTGAACCTGTCATAATTCAGTTGCTCTCCTTAATCAGTAATTTATATCAATAAAAAGTGGGAAAAAATGTAATAGTAGAACACCATTTGCCAAGGCAATTAGACAGAAACAGCAACTCTAAAATCAAAAGACATGTCTTATGCTATGCTAATCTCAACATGGCATATATCTACCTGAACAGAAGAAAAAAAAATAGATTAAAGCATATAGGGGAAGAGAAGGAGAGTAAGAACAAAACAGAACAAAAAAATTTTGGGAAAACTACCACCACCAATACTACCACCAGTCTTGAATCTTGAAATGCAACATACAAAAAAAAAACAAATCCAACTGTAAACCCTTTATCCTAATACATTTTCTTTTCTCCTCTTTCATAGCTGAAGATTATTTAGTTTCACAGAAGTTTGACATAACAATGATATAAGAAATAAGTCTTGGAACAAATAATTCTATGATTAGCTGAAAGCCACCTCATGTCAGTTGTAATAATTAGGGGAAAAACTGACATGGCTACAGACTGTGGAAATGATTGTTAACATTGTTGGTTTTTCTTTTTATGTCTCATAGATTTCTAATTATACTCTTAGAACCCTTTCCACTATTATATGACAAGTCTTTTTAGTGACTTTTTAACACATTGCACAATGTTCTCAATTAATAGCTCTTGGAAAAAAAATGTCATTCTGGGGTTCCACTTAAAGCAGAGACCAAGACAGGGACTTAGGTAGTTTATTTGGGAGGAAATTCCAGGAATTAAGAATGAATGAGTAGGATGAACAAGAAAGTAAAAATAGAAAAACCACTAAAGATGAGTTCTCAAGCTGGTTGCCACTGAGAAAATGTGTTGAAAGCATAACAGTCAGATTGCAGACTCGTTACTTGAGTGTTGCCTGTCAGGACAGTTAAGTGCCTCACATTCCAGACAGAAAGAACTACTGCCTGCAGGGAAGTACTAAAGCAGAGGATCTAGACTGGAGAGACTTCTGAAATAGAAAGCTGGTATTGTGCAGGAACTGTCCACTGCAGCTGCTGCTGAAATCAGAGGAAGGCTGATGGAATGCGTGGGTCACTTAAAGCATCTATTACAAATATGAATCTGAACCATTGTTTAAAACATCACTATTTAAGATAAGAAAAGTTGGTTTAGTTACAATCTGTTGGTCTTAAAAACGCTCATGTAATTTTGGATCTAGTTATTGTATTGCTCAAATTCTTCAGAATATCTGAACTTTTAAGTTCCCAAGTCTTTCTCACTTTGATCCCTCATATATTTCCAGTGTCATCACTTTCCAAATTTCCACATACTTTATCCTCAACCATATTAAAGTACTTGCAGTTTCCCAGCTGCAGCATGCTCTTTCTTGTTTCTTTGAGGAATTAAGAGGAAAAAGACAAAAATCAGGTAAATTCTTAGAAGTCATAATAAAAAGAATGAATTTTATTCTAATAGAAATGGTTTTAAGCTAGGGAGTAAATGGTTTGATCTACAATTTAAAATTTTCCTGGTTGTTTTATGTGGAATGGGTTGGGGAGAGTAGGGAGCAGGAATGGAAGGAGGAAAGTCAGTTAAGAAGCGATTCCAGTTCACGTGGAAGTTGCTGATTAGGTGACAACATTGCAAATATAGACAGAGGGATGAATTGGTGATCTTTGGTCATGGTGGTACTAATTTTGTTTGCCAATGAACTGGATATGAGTTGGGTAGAAAAGAACAGAACAAGCAAACGACTCTGGGTTGGCTTGAGAGCTGAGTGGGATGTGGTAATATTTATTTAAATTAGGAAGTGTGTATGCTATTAGATATATTATATATATATGATACCTTTTAGAAGCCCAAATGAAGGTGGAAAGTATTGGCTATATGAATTGGGGCTCAGGGAAGAGATAGGGCTGATGAGATCAATTTAGAAGTTATTAGCATATTTATGACATTTTAGGTTATGGAATCTGATGATGTCACATATAGACAGGAGTAGGTACATAGGAAGAAGAGAGGTCCAGAGCCACTCTCAAAGTCCCCTGATATTTAGAGTTTAGGCAAAGCAGGTAAAACCAGTGAAGGACATTGACAAGGGGCACTTAGTGAGGTAACAAAAACCAGAAAATTGTATGTTACTAAAGCTAGGAGAGGAAAGTATTTTAAGAAGGACAGAATAGTCAATTACGTCAAATATTTAAAAGCTGCTAAGCTACTGAGTAAGATGAGAACAAAAGAATGGTCACTGGATTTGACAAAATAGATGTCATGGATAAGCTATACAAGACTTTCTTGGCTAGAGTAGGCAGGACAAAAGCCTGATGGCAATGACAAGGAGTAATCCCAAGAGAAGATATGCTCCTCTGTCTCTTTCATCCCATGGAACATTTCTCATCTTTTTGCTGAGCTCCTCCTGTTCCTTGAAGGAAGCCATCTTGGAAGAAGATATTTCTAAGCTAATCCCATGCTAATGTCTCTACAGTTCTTCTATGTGTTCCATATGGGAAACATGCACCCTTACTGAAGTTATAATGGGAGAAAATTTACTTTCCTAACACAGGTATCAATTTGGTACCATAGGCAGCATCAACCAGACTCCCCACCCATTAAGTCTGAATCAGTTACGGGTCTTCAGTTTCAAACTCATGTAGTCTTCTTAAATTCACTGTCACCTCCATCTCACTCCCTAACTAGGCTTGATGTTATTAGGAATATCCCTGCTTATGACGTGTGTATGTGCCTTTAGGTATGTGCTTATGACGTGTGTATGTGCCTTTATGTGTAGATTAGGGAAACATGGACAAGAGAAAATGCTAAAGCCCTTCACCATTTTTTTCTAGCAAAATTCCTTCTCCACCTGTTCCCTGCCTTCTGGGCCTCTAAATTTTTTCAGAGGTGGGTAGTGGGAGGTCAACAAAGAATTACTAGGTCAGTGATTACCCACCTCCTTTATTTGTCCTGGTTAGGTGGCATATCAGAAAGGATTCCGTCCAGATGAAGAACCATGTAGGATATTGTCTTTATTGTAGGAATTATACTTTACATCACAGGTCAGCAAACTTTTTCTGTACAGAGCCAGATAGTATATATTTAGCTCTCCTCTGCAACACAGAACAGCTATAGATGATACATAAACAAATAGGCATAATTCTGTTTCAACAGAACTTTATTTTGAAAAAGGAAAGCAGGCAATGGGGCTGTAGATAATTTGCCCACCCCTGCTTTACATAAGAGTGGGTGTTGCTGGGAAAGTGAACTTACAGAGGGGAGTGTTGTGGGATCACAGAAATGTCACTAAACTGTCATTCCTGAAACACTGGTGCAGAGGACATCTGGGAAGACAGACAAGTTCAGTTGCTTTACCAAGGCAGTATAAAGAGAATTATAAAGGGATCCGTGTGAAGCTGGGGTCCCAGTGTGACTACTGCCTCTGTGTGTCCCCAAGATCAGCAGTTGGGAAGGAGAGTTTGATGTGGAGCAGAGTAGAATGAGTAAAAGCTGAGCACTTCATCTGTTTGTCACTCCTCTCACTTTTAGGTCCTTCCAAGAGTAATGGTTACTGTTTCCCTCTAACCTCCCTAATTTCATGAGATTTCCTCTTCTTATCCAAATCTAAGGTAGGAATATACAGGTTAAGGAAATACTAGGAAACACAGTTCCGAGTATAACAAATAAAGTTGGCACTAGAACAAATTGGTATGTTTTATCTTGGAACTGCAGATGAAACTGAGACAGAAAGAGTCTCATTTCAGCATTATGTAACTGCAGGAGAATAAATCTTCCTTGTATTTTTCAGTGTTTCCATAACAATGCCTTAGGTCCATGAAACAAAGAGAGGTATATAATATAAATACAGAATATTTGCTTTCACTTCCTTAGAAACATTTAGATTAGATCCATAGTCATTTGTTTCCCCGATGAAGTTAATTGCTCTCACAAAAAGCTAATAAATCTTCTAGCATTTCCCCAAGAGCCAAATGGTTACATCATGGGATAAGCATTTACGTGAACTACCAAAGTGACAATATCCCAGAGATTGCCAGAAGACTTTAGTGTTATCCTCCTAGGTGTTTATGCTTCAGAAGAGATGAATCCCAGGCCCTTGGTAACATCTCTAGGTTGTGAATCCTGAACACACCAAACTTATTTGGCCCCTAAAGAGATTTATTTATATACAAAATAATTAGAGTACAGATTCTTTCCATTACATCTTCAGCAGACTCTCCCAGGAAATGGGGCCGGGATTTTCTTTTTTCTGTTTATAAATGCCAAAAAGTGTCCTTTTTTTCTAATTCCTTCACCTACCAAATAAAATCCGCCAACTGTGTAGGTAATTTCTCTATCTGGCTCACGTGCCAATCTACAGAGTTGTTGGGCATAGAGGACCTATGTTACAATGTTAATCTGGCTGCTTTCTGTGAATATAAGTAAAGCTCTTCTTCCTGACCCAGCCACCATATGTGTTTGAAGTATCCATCTATCTGTCTGTCTATCCATCTATCTATGTAGAAATATGTATTTGCAGAAATAAGGTGGCATCTCAGCTTGTTTATAATTTCATAATACATTATGTTTCATCAAACGTAAGATGTGGTAAATTGTAAGATGCCACTTTATTTTATATACTGCCAAGAAAGAAAAAAGTGTTGACAATTAAACACTCCACACTTTTTACCACTTATAATATTATTTTGAGCTTATTAATAGTATGCTTTTAGATTTAGACAGAGAAATGATAACAGTTTGAATAGCTAAAACTGTCCAATATAACCAATTACAACTATATAATGACTGTTACCTTGCTGAAAGTGATTGTTAGGCACCACTAATTCTAAGACATGTCCTCATTTATGGATATTCTTCATTATTTATACTTATCCTTAGAATGGATAAAATACAAGATTAATGACTAAAGCTACCAGGTGAGAGCAAAGTATAGGGAGAAAAGTTTACTGAGATTCAAAAAGAGAAGTTAGGAAATTGTCATCTAATGAAGAGAAAAATAGAACTTAAAAGAAATCTAGAATGAAAGGCAAAGACCAAGCCTTCATTAACGAAATTAAATTATCAGTTAGTAATTGTATCTTTTTTTTCTCCAGAAAAATCAGGTTACTCTATATAGACACAGATTAGAAAGACATTTAGTTTTAACTGTATTTAGAGCTTTCCCCAAAAGAATAAAGTAGGAAAACACTTCTGCATCTGGGAAAAGAAGAGTATCCATCTTTCCCCTATTTTTCCCCACTAAAAGCAACTGAAAACCCTGGATGTTACATAAAGCAAATACAAAAAGATTCTGAATAGGAGAAAGAAGAAATCAAACCAGCTAGTAATATATGAATTCAAAGAATGACATAATGGATAGCTCTCTGGGTTTTCTTTGTGCTTCATGCATTTCAGACTTGAAATTGTAGAATCAAGAAAACTAGAAATGCCAACGGGTGCTCAAAAGTCTGCTCCCCTTAGCCAAAGAATGAAAAATGACAACAAACTTTTAAATAGTAATCACCCTCCTCCAGGCCAGGCAAAAACACACAAAAAACTGTGGCTCCAGCAAAGGCCAAGAGATTAGACTAAACTTCTAGCAGAACCTACTCCTTACTATGGTAGCATCAGAGGAAACTAAGTAGAGAGCTAGAACGTTCATCACTGCAGGTGGTAACAAGCCGTTCCCATCCAATGTCAGTGATGGCTACTGGGAAGCAGTTATGAAACAAACATAACTCTCAGAGTCAGGAAGGTATCAATAGAGAGCTATTGGAGAATTAGTTCTCCTACCCACTACCCAGCAATAACCGTCACCATTCACCCTTAAACCCACTCTGAGTGGGAAATCTAGACTTTTATGTCTACCTGGAAGTAAAAAGAGTTAATTGTGAAACAAACTGTGATACGTATAAATCACAGAGTATTCCTTAGCAATAAAAAGAAATTATCAGTAGATACAATTATCAATAGATACAACAACCTGGATAATCTCCAGGGTATTATGCTCAGTGAAAAAAAAAAATCCCCAAATCACAAACTGTATGATTCCATCTTTATAACATTCTTGAAATGACATGACTGTAGAATGAGAGAACAGATGGGTGGTTGCCAGGGGCTGAGGCGGTACAGGTGAGAGGGACGTAGATTTAGCTATAAAAGTGCAATAAGGGAATCTTTATAGATGGATATGTTCTGCATCTACTCTATCAGTGTCAATGTCCTCGTTATAATATTGTACTATATAGTTTTGTGAGATGCGACTACTGACAAGAAGCTGTGTGAAGGGTATATGAGATCTCATTGTGGAGATATCTTAAAATTGCATGTGAATCTAAAATGATTCTGAAATTAAAAGTTAAAAAATAGGAGACAGTAAATGAGTTCAGAGTATTTATTTACAAGGAATTTACTTATGAATGACATAGAATCAAGTGTAGACAATAGAACCTAATGGGTGCATGAGTAATGCCAGAATGGTAAAGTCATTGGATCAGAAGTGGGTTTTAGTTTTTGTTTATTGAAAATAATTTATATACAGTAAAATTTATCTTTTTAGTCTATAGTTCTGTGAGTTTGGACAAAGGTACATAATCCTGGAGCCACCATCCCAATCAAGATATGGAAAAATTCCTTTAGCTCCCCAAATTCCTCCACGAACCACTTGTTAGTCAATCTCTGCTCCTCAGCTCCTGCAACTGGCAACCACTGATCTATTTTCTGTCCCTGTAGTTTTCCATTTGCCAGAATGTCATATAAATGGGATCATATGATGTAGCCATTTGATTCTGATTTCATTCAATTAACATAATACACTTGAAATTTTCCATATTGTTGCATCTATTGAAAATCCATTCCATTTTATTGCTGAGTTATATTCCAGTGTGAATGTACCACATTTAAATATTCCAGTGTGAATGTACCACATTTAAAACATTGTTTTTGATACAAGTGTAGTTGACACACAACGGTATATTAGTTTCAGGTGTACGACATAGTGATTCAACTTCTTTGTATGTTATGCTGTGCTCAGAAGTGTAGCTCCGATTTGTCGCCAAGCATTGTTACTATAAGATCATTGACTGTATTCCAAATGCTGGCCTTTTATTCTTATGACTTACTCACTCTAAACTGAAAGTCTGTATCTCCCACTCTCCTTCACCCATTTTGCCCATCCCACAATTACCTGTTCTCCATCTGAGAGACATTTTAAAGTTTTTTACTAGTTTGAGGCAATTACTATTAAAGTCACTATAATATTTCTCTATGGTTTTTATCTGAATGGTTTTTCATTTCACATAGATAAATGTCTACTTGTAGGACTATTAGGTCATAGGATAAATGTATAGGTAGCTATAAGAAATAGCCAAACCGGTTTTTAGAGTAGTTATGCTATTATGTATTCTTATATACAATATATGATGTTAGCTGCTTTGTTTCTTTATTAACACTTGATATTATCATTTTTTCAAAATTAGCCATATTAATAGGTATGTCGAGATACACTGGTGTGCTTTTAATTTGTATTTCCCTAATGATAATGGTGGTGAGCTTCTTTCCATGAGCTTATTTGTTATGTATATATCTTCTTCAGTTTTATTTATTTATTTATTTAATTATTTATTTTCAGTGTGACAGTATTCGTTGTTTTTGCACCACACCCAGGCCCTCTCCAATACCCACCACCTGGTTCCCCCAACCTCCCACCCCTGCCCCTTCAAAACCCCCTATGGACTAAGAGTCCATAGTCTCTCATGGTTCACCTCCCCTTTCAATTTCCCCCAACTCCCTTCTCCTCTCCATCTTCCCATGTCCTCCATGCTATTTGTTATGCTCCATAAATAAGTGAAACCATATGATTATTGACTCTCTCTGCCTGATTTATTTCACTCAGCATAATCTCTTCCAGTCCCATCCATGTTGGTACAAAAGTTGGGTATTCATCCTTTCTGATGAAGGCATAATACTCCATAGTGTATAGGGACCACATCTTCCTTATCCATTCCTCCATTGAAGGGCATCTTAGCTCTTTCCACAGTTTGGTGACCATGGCCATTGCTGCTACAAACATTGGGGTACAGATGGACCTTCTTTTCGCTACATCTGTATCTTTGGGGTAACTATTCAGTAGTGCAATTGCAGTGTCATAGGGAAGCTCTATTTTTAATTTCTTGAGGAATCTCCACACTGTTTTCCAAAGTGGCAGCACCAACTTGCATTCCCACCAACAGTGGAAGAGGGTTCCCCTTTCTCCACATCCCCTCCAACACACATGTTATTTCCTGTCTTGCTAATTTTGGCCATTCTAACTGGTGTAAGGTGATATCTCAATGTGGTTTTAATTTGAATCTCCCTGATGGCTAGTGATGATGAACATTTTTTCATGTGTCTGGTAGCCATTTGTATGTCTTCATTGGAGAAGTGTCTGTTCATATCTTCTGCCCATTTTTTGATATGATTGTCTGTTTTGTGTGTGTTGAGTTTGAGGAGTTCTTTATAGATCCTGGATATAACTTTTTGTCTGTATTGTCATTTGCAAGTATCTTCTCCCATTCAGTGGGTTGCCTCTTTGTTTTGTTGACTGTTTCCTTTGCTGTGCAGAAGTTTTTGATCTTGATGAAGTCCCAAAAGTTTATTTTTGCTTTTGTTTCTTTTGCCTTTGGAGACATATCTTGAAAGAAGTTGCTGTGGCTGATATTTAAGAGGTTACTGCCTATATTTTCCTCTAGGATTCTGATGGATTCCTGTCTCACGTTGAGGTCTTTTATCCACTTTGAGTTATATTTGTGTACAGTGTAAGAGAATTGTCGAGTTTCATTCTTCTACATATAGCTGCCCAGTTTTCCCAGCACCATTTATTGAAGAGACTGTCTTTTTCCCAATATATATATTTTGTCCTGTTTTGTCGAAGATTATTTGACCATAGAGTTGAGGGTCCATATCTGGGCTCTCTACTCTGTTCCACTGGTCTATGTGTCTGTTTTTATGCCAGTACCATGCTGTCTTGATGATCACAGGTTTGTAGTAAAGCTTGAAATCAGGTAACATGATGCCCCCAGTTTTATTTTTGTTTTTCAATATTTCCTTAGCAATTTGGGGTCTCTTCTGATTCTATACAAATTTGGGGGTTATTTGCTCCAGCTCTTTGAAAAATATCGGTGGAATTTTTATTGGAATGGCATTAAAAGTATAGATTGCTCTAGGTGGTATAGACATTTTAACAATGTTTATTCTTCTGATCCAAGAGCATGGAATGGTCTTCCATCTTTTTGTGTCTTTTTCAATTTCTTTCATGAGTGTTCTGTAGTTTCTCGAGTACAGTTCCTTTACCTCTTTGGTTAGGTTTATTCCCAGGTGTCTTATGGCTCTTCATGCTATAGTAAATGGAATTGATTCCCTAATTTCCCTTTCTGTAATTTCATTGTTAGTGTATAAGAAAGCCACTGATTTCTGTACATTGACTTTGTATCCTGCCACATTACTGAATTGCTGTATGAGTTCTAGTAGTTTGGGGTCTTCTTCAGTTTTTACTTAAATCTTTTGCCAAATTTTCACTGGGTTGCTTTCTTAATATTGAGCTTTAAGAGATTTTTATTTATCTCTATGTGTCATTTATCAGATGTGTGGTTTACAAATATTTTCTCCCCATCTGTCATTTGTTTTTCATTCTCTCAGCACTGACCTTTGAAGAGTGTAAGTTCTTAATTCTTATGATGTCCAGTTAATGAATTTTATCTTTTCCTAGCCAAAAATCATAAGTATATCCCCATATTTTCTTCTAGATGTATTACTTTCAAAAACATTTATTTAAAATGAAATAATTAGCACATAGTATATTATTAGTTTCAGAGGTAGACTTTAGTGATTCATCATTTGCATATAACACTGAGTGCGTATAACACTTGAACACTGAGTGTTCAAGTCCCCTCCTTAATGCCCATCACCATTGTCTGAAGTTTTACATTAAGGTCTGATCCATTTTTAATTAAATTTTGTATCAGGTATGAGGTATGGGTTAAGAATCCTTTTACTTTTTTTTTTTTTTTACATGTTGATATCCTATTGTTTCATCACTATTGAAAAGAAGTTTTTAATATAGGTGAAGGACTGGTGAGATGATGTGTTAGAGATAATTAACTGGGTGTTAAAGAGTGTTTCCTGATACACAGATTTCTAGATGATGCAGTAGAACATAAAAATCATGTGACAGCATGTAGAAAAATGCCATTCTGGAAAAGGCAGTTAAGAAACCCTAAAGCTGTAATAAGCCCTCTGCATTATGTTGATAACACCTAGAAAAATAATTGAGAAAAAGAGAGTAGAGCTAAAGAGGTCACTGAATAAGTGAGATCAGCTGATAATAATAAGGATAGTTAGAGGGAGTTTTGTGTTATGACATGAGCTTCAAAATATCTGGGGCTTTTAAAAGAGAACAGAAGATTCCCCAAATTGATCAATAAATTCATTACAATTTTCATCAAAATCCACACGAGGGCATGTGTGTGTGTGCGCATACATAGAGAAGTTTGTTCTAAACTTTATATGGAAAAACATTGGATCTAAAGTAACTAAAGTAATTTTAAGAAGAAGGATAAAGGGCAAAGGACTCGCTCTACCTGATGCTAAGGCTATATAGAGAGCTACAGTCATAAAGGAAATGTGGTTTTGGTGAAGGGATAGACACATAGATCAGTGGAACAGTGTAGAGACTGCAGAAATAGACCCCAAAACATCCAAATTCAATAGAATTATGCTGGGTAAATATGATCAATCTCAAAATTTTCCATATCACTTGATTCTATTTATTTAACATTATTGAAATGACAAAATTCTAGAGGTGGAGAACAGATTGGTGGTTGCCAGTGGTTAGGAAGGTGGAGATTGCTGTTGCTACAGATTGTAGTGATGGTCAAACAAATCTACATGTTATAAAATCAACTCAAGGAGGCACACACCAAGATACACAATAATTATGATAGCAAAAAATAGTAATAAACATAGAATTCTAAAAGTAGCAATAGAAAACAGTAAAATAAAAGGGAAACCCCATAAGACTATCAGCTGATTTTTTAGCAGAAAGTTTTTAGGCCCAAAGAGAGGACATGATATATTAAAAGTGGTGAAAGAAAACAAACAAACCTATAATCAAGAGTATTCTATCCATCAAGGCTATCACTGAGCATAGAAGAGATAAGTTTCCTGCACATTTAACATAAGTTAAAAGAATTCATAACTACCAAACCAACCTTACAAGAAATGTTAAACGGGATTCTGTAAGTAGAAAGGAAAGAGCATAAGCAGAAGTAAGAAAATTAAGGAGCACAGAAAAGATATATTAAATAGATCTATAAAAATCAGTTAAGAGATTCACAATACAAAAGGATATGAAGTATGACATCACAAACCTAAAATAAAAGAAGTGAAGTAAAAATGTAATGCTTTTGGAATGGGTTCAAACTTAAGTGACAACTTAATATAGACTTCTATATGCATAAGATTTTTAAAAATTTTTTATTTTTTTCTTAACATATAATGTATTATTAGCCCCAGGAGTACAGGTCTGTGAACAAGATGTTTTATATAAACATAAAGGTAATTTTAGCCATTCTGACTGGTGTGAGATGATATCTCATTGTGGTTTTGATCTGTATTTCCCTGATGCCGAGTGATATGGAGCACTTTTTCATGTGTCTGTTGGCCATCTGGATGTCTTCTTCGCAGAAATGTCTGTTCATGTCTTCTGCCCATTTCTTGATTGGATTATT
Organism: Mustela nigripes; assembly: GCF_022355385.1. Classification (NCBI taxonomy): domain Eukaryota; kingdom Metazoa; phylum Chordata; class Mammalia; order Carnivora; family Mustelidae; genus Mustela; species Mustela nigripes. Next base: position 260,390,963 of record NC_081557.1, on the reverse strand, counting down.
TGTTCTTTGGGTGTTGAGTTTTCTAAGTTCTTTCTAGATTTTGGACACTAGCCCTTTATCTGATATGTCGTTTGCAAATATCTTCTCCCATTCTGTCAGTTGTCTTTTGGTTTTGTTAACTGGCTAAAATTAACAAGTCAGGAAATGACAGATGCTGGTGAGGATTCAGAGAAAGGGGAACCCTCCTACACTGTTGGTGGGAATGCAAGCTGGTGCAACCAGTCTGGAAAACAGCACGTAGGTTCCTCAAAATGTTGAAAATAGAACTACCCTATGACCTAGCAATTGTACTACTGGGTATTTACTCTAAAGATACAAACGTAGTGATCCGAAGGGGCACATGCACCCGAATGTTTATAGCAGCAATGTCTACGATAGCCAAACTATGGAAAGAACCTAGACGTCTATCAACAGATGAATGGATCAAGAAGATGTGGTATATATACACAATGGAATACTATGCAGCCATCAAAAGAAATGAAATCTTGCCATTTGCGATGACATGGATGGAACTAGAAGGTATCACGCTTAGTGAAATAAGTCAACGGGAGAAAGGCAACTATCATATGATCTCCCTGGTATGAGGAAGTAGAGATGCAACATGGGGGGGTTAAGGGGGTAGGAGAAGAATAAATGAAACAAGATGGGATTGGGAGGGAGACAAACCATAAGTGACTCTTAATCTCACAAAACAAACTGAGGGTTGCTGGGGGGTGGGGGTTTGGGAGAAGGGGGTGGGGTTATGGACTTTGGGGAGGGGTATGTGTTTTGGTGAGTGCTGTGAAGTGTGTAAACCTGGTGATTCACAGACCTGTACCCTTGAGGATAAAAATATATTATATGTTTATAAAAAATTTAAAAAAACCCCCAAAAAACAAAACAAAACAAAACAAAAAAACCATAAGGGTAAGCACAAATCAAAAACCAGAAATATATATGCAAAAAATAAAGAAAAAGGACTACAAGTATATCATTAGGGAAAGCCAGCAGACTGTGAGAGAAGAAAAAGAACAGGGGTGTCTGGGTAACTCAGTGGGTTAAGCCTCTGCCTTCAGCTCAGGTCATGATCTCAGCATACTGGGATGGAGCCCCTCATCAGGATCTTTGATCAGTGGGGAGACTGCTTCACCCTCTCTCTCTCCCTGCCTTTCTGCCTACTTGTGATCTCTCTCTCTGTCAAATAAATAAATAAAATCTTCTTTTCTAAAAAAAGGAACTAAAAAAAGAACTACAAAAATAATCATAAAACAAGTAATAAAATATCAGTAAGTACATACCTATCAGTAATTGTTTTTGAATGTAAATAGACTAAATGCTCTAATCAAAAGACAAGGTGTGATGGAATGGATAAAAAAGCAAAACCAAGCTACATGCTACCTATAAGAGACACATTTCAGACCTAAAGATATGTAGATTGAAAGTGAAAGGATGGAAAACATTTATCATGCGAATGGAAATGAAAAGAAAGCTGGGGTAACAATACTTATGTCAGAAAAAAAAATGGACTTTAAAAGAAAGACTGTTAATAAGAAACAAAGAACAGTACATAATCACAGAGGGAATAATCCAAAATGAAGATCTAATTGCAAATATTTATGCATCCAACATGAGAGCACATAACTGTTAAGAACGTAAAGGGAGAAATTGATAGTAATGCTATAATAGTAGGATACTTTCACACCCCTCTTACATCAAAGGATAGATTGCCAAACAGAAAATCAACAACTAAACAGTGGCTTTGAATGACACATTGGACCAGCTGAATCTAACAGGTATATTCACAACATTTCATCATAAAGCAGCAAAGTACACATTCTTTTTAAGTTCACATGGGACATTTTCCAGAACAGAGTATATTTTAAGTCACAAAACAAGTCTTGGCAAAAACAAAAAGATTAAGGTTTTTCTGACCACAGTGCTATGAAACTAGAAATCAACCAAGAGAAAAAGTTTGGAGGTAAAATACAAATACATGGAGGTAAACAAATACATGGGGGTAAACAGCATGCTACTAAATAAGAAATGGGTCAACTAAGAAATCAAAGAGGAAATTTAAAGAAATCCCTGTTGATAAATGAAAATGAAAAAAACAGTGGTCCAAAATTTGGGAGATACAGCAAAATGTATTCTAAGACAGAAGTTTACAGCAATACAGTCTTACCTTGAGAAGCAAGCAAATGTCAAATAAGCTAATTTTAGACCTAAAGGAACTGGGAAAAAGAATAAACAAAATGCAAAACCAGTAAAAGGAAGGAAATAATAAAAATGAGAGCAAAATTAAAGAAAACAGAAACCAAGAAAAACCACAATGAAACAGATCAATGAAGCCAGGAGCTGCTTCTTTGAAAAGATCAACAAATTTATAAATCTTTAGCCAGACTTATCAAAAAACAAAAAGAGAAGAGAAGACTCAAACAAAATCAGAAAGGAAAGAGAAGAAACAACAACTGAGATCACAGATATGCAAAGGATTACAAGAGAATATTATGAAAAATTATATGTCAACTGGTTGGATAAACTAGAAGAAATGAATAAATTCCCAGAAACATATAAGATCCCAAAACAGAACCAGGAAGACATAGAAAATTTGAAAACATTGATTAACTATGATGAAAACGAACCCATAATCAAAAAAACTCACCAACAGACAAAAGCCCAGGATCAGATGGTTTCACGGGTGAAACTTACCAAAGTTTAAAGAAGAGTTCATTCCGATTCTTCTCAAATCACTCCAAAAAATTAAAGAGGAAGGAAAGCTTCCAAAAATAGTCTTCAAGGCCCACATTACCTTGGTACCAAAACCAGATAATGACACTATAAAAAGAGAGTACTACCAATCAACATCCCTAATGAACATAAATGCAGAAGCCCTCACAAAATAATAGCAAACCTAATCCAACAAAACATTAAAAAAATCATTCACTACAATCAAGTGTAATTCATTCCTGGGATGCAAGCATAGTTCAATATTTGCTAATCAGCATGATACACCACATCAACAAAAGAAAGGATAAAAACCAAATCAAAAAACAAGAATTTTTACATTTTTAAAATTTTTTGCATGTTTATACACTAATATGACATAATAGAAAGAAAAAGCAATACAACAATCCCATTCACAATTACACCAAAAAGAATAAAATACATCGGAATAAACTTAACCAAGGAGGTGAGATAACTTTACTTTGAAAACTATAAAACACTTAAGGAAATTGAAGATGGCACGAATGGAAAGCTATTCCAATGTTCATGGGTGGGAAGAACAAACATTGTTAAAATGTCTATACAACCCAAAGTGATCTACACATCTAATGCAATCCCTATCAAAATACCAACAGAATTTTTAACAGAACTAGAACAATCCTAAAAGTTGTGTGGAATCACAAAAGACCCCAAATAGCCAAACCAATCTTGAAAAAGAGGAAAAAAACTGGAGCTATCACAATCCCCAATTTCTAGATATACTACATAGCTATAGTAATCAAAACAGTATGGTACTGGCACAAAAATAGGCACAAAGATCAATGGAACCAAATAGAGACCCCAGAAATAAACCAATTATTGTATGGTCAATTAATCTATGACAAAGGAAAGAAGAATATGCAATGGGAAAAGATTGTCTCTTCACAAAATGGTGGGGAAACTAGACAGCTACATGGAAAAGAATGAAACTGGACTATTTCTCACACCATACAAAAAAATAAACTTAAAATGGGTTTAAGGCCTGAAGCCTGGAATGATAAAAAATCCTAGAAGAGAACACAAGCACTTATTTCTCTGACACTGGGTATAGCAACATCTTTCTAGATGTCTCCTGAGGCCAGGGAAACAAAATTAAAAATAATTATGACTACATCAATATAAAAGGCTTTTGCACAAAGGAAACATTCAAAACACAAAGATAGCCTACTTAATGGGAGAAGATATTTACAAATGACATATCCAAAAAGTGGTTAGTATCCAAAATATATTAAGAACTGAAATTTAAAATTGGGCAGAAGACATAAACAGACATTTCTCCTAAGAAGACATTCAGATGGCCAACAGACACATGAAAAGATGCTCAACATCACTCTTCATCAAGGAAAACCAAATCAAACCCTCAGTGAGGGGCATCCGGGTGATTCAGTCAGTTGGGTGTTTGCCTTCAGCTCAGGTCATGATCCTGGAGTCCAGAATGGAGCCCACATTGGGCTCCCTGCTCAGAAGGGGAGTCTGCTTCTGGCTCTGCATCTCATCCTGCTTGTACTCTCTCTCTCTCTCTCTCTCACTCTCTCTCTCTGTGCCAAATAAATAAATAAAATCTTAAACAACAACAACAATGAGATATTGCCTCATATCTGTCAGAATGGCTAAAACCAGAAACACAAAAAACAAGTGTTGGCAAGAATGTGGAAAAAAGAACCGTTGTGCACTGTTGGTGGGAATGCAAACTGCTGCAGCCACAGGGGAAAACAGTGTGGAGGTTCCTCAAAAATTAAAAATAAATAAAATTATCATATGATCCAGTAATTCTGCTACTGGGTATTTACCCAAAGAATATGAAAACACTAATTCGAAAAGAATATACATCCCTATGTGCATTGCAGCATTATTCACACACTTTATTTATTAATTGCTTGTTATTTCTCCATTACTTTCTCTTCTTCTAGAATTTATATTATTTACAATTTAAGCATCTGTTATTTCCATCTCATTGTATTTTGTGTCTCATATTTTTTTTTCCAGAGAACCATTTCTTTAATTTGATATACTAGGTCACTGATTTAGTTCTCAATTCTTAATATTCTCTCTTTCTACTTGCCTACAGAATAATTTAATATTCTCTCTTTCCACTTGCCTACAGAATAATTTGAACCCATTATAGTGATTTTTGTTTGTTTGTTTGACAAAGTCTTTTTATGCTTTAAATTTTGTAATGTTCTCAGTACTATTTTTGGGCAAACTGTCTGGTCATATTCAGTTCTGTTTTTCACTGAGTCCCCTGTGCCAGGTGCTTTGTTTCACATTTCTTTGACCACAGGGCGCCTGGATGCATTGATAATGCCCTCTGTCATTTGCCTCTCGTGTCTCTGTTCAGACTTGGCAGGCAGGTGAGGCTGCAAACATCTCTCTGGCAGCAGCACATCTGTGGGGTAGGAACAGGTGTTCCTACCACTGCAGGTCAGTGCTGTGTTCATCTGTAAGCTGTCAGGCCTTTGCTGAGGCACTTGAAGACCTTTTGTTCCAGAATCTTTCTGGTGACAAACATTGGCATTCCTTAGCCTCAACACAGGAACAGTGTGTCTCCTTATACAAGCTCTCCTGTCATTTCGCTGGGACATGAAAATATTCTCCACAGTTTGCCACTGGCCTACTTAAGCAATTTCATTTTTCCGTCTTTCCCTCACCCACCTCTTTTCTCGAATACCATTATTTCTGATGGAAAGAATTACTTTTACCCCGTTGTGGAGGTTATTTCTAAAACAACCCCAGTGACTTCTTCCTCCTGCTGTCTCTGCCCTCTTCCTTGAATGGGCACAGGACCTAGTGATTTGCTTCTAAGGGACAGAATATAACAAAAATCTTACAAGAGACCATGAGCCAGAAGATAGTTAAATCACACTCAATTCCTGACCCACAGAAACTCTGACACAAATGTTTTAAGCAACTAAGTTTTGGGATAATTTGTCTGCAACAATAGGTAATTAACATGTCATCTTTACTGTCATATCTTATCTCCATCCTCTTCTACCCCAGAGCACCTATGCTCCAGGTAGATGGGATTTTCTCTTTAGGGCTCACTTATTCACATGTCTATGGTTTTATATATATATTTCCCTTTTATACTGCCAACACTTATTTGATCTGGTAAATTATAATCATAAATTGAGACCTAATCACATATTCCCTTGTCTATGACCCATTCTCTGATTATGTAAGCAAATTTTATTGCTTACATACACCTTATGTATGCTTTTACTCTGCTTTTCATACAGATTAACAATCACTACCTTTGGCCCAGTCTGTATCCTCAGCACCTAATAGATTGAAAGCCTTGGTTTTCTTGAATTAAGTTGAGCCCCCTCCTCTCCTAAAGTGTTTTTCATGTCCTAATCACCCCAGCTGCAAAGCTTCACTTGGTATTGAGTTAAAAGTGGGGTTGCTGAGAAATAACCACTTTTGCCTTTCTTGACCAAATTTTTAGGGTGTTTTTATTTCTATTTGTGTCAGCTGATATTTTGTTTTGAAAGCCTGTATATTTCGTGCTTGAAATTGCACTGCTTTCCACTTGCAACATTTTTCTCTTATGTGTCAGAGCATCTCCACAACTCCAACAAACTTAGGAAAGTTGTTTTCTTTTCCTCATTAGTTGCTTTGAGACAGATTTCTTTAGAGAATGATTTCCCTCCTGCACAGCAATATTAAAGGGAAACCATTTCTTCAAATTCCCTTGTTAATTTCAACATAAGCAAGTAATAAATGCAGAATGTAAAATGTGAAGAATGAACAAATTCATCTTACTTGCATATGTTGCTTATAGACTTTTGGAAGAATAATAAATACAAACATGCTTTTGATAATCAAAGAAAGTGATCTAACTTTCCCCTTATGTTTCTGAAAGCTTTGCATTTCATATTTAGAAAAGAATCAACAGACATGGGAGTTAGATGTAAATGATGAATCAATATATTGCATACCTGAAATTAATGTTACACTAATGTTAACTGACTAGAACATTAGTTCTAGTTTTATTTAAATAAATAAATAAATAAAACTTGAAACAAACAAAAAGAATATTAACATTTTTCCAAAACAATGTACAATTTAAGAATAAAAAAAGACATGAGAACACTGCCTTCCTGACTTAGCTAAATAAAAAATAATTTTTTGATTTAATTATACTCACTGCTCTGTTTTTTAATCTTTATATCACTGTATATATCTATTGCAACAAAAATGTTGTGTAGCAAAGAACTATATAACCTTAGAGGGCTGTAAACCCTTTTGTCCCTCTAAGGGTTATTGGAAAATCTGCTAATCTGAACTTCATTTGGTGGAGCTCCCCTAGTCATCTTTGGTCAGCTACAGGTTGGCTTTGCTACTCTTTACTGGGCTTATCTTACATGTCTGACCTTTGATTGGAAAAATGGGGTGGTTCAGCTCTGCCTCCATGTATATCTATAAGTCTGACCCTCTAGCAGGCTAGCTGGGGCTTAGGCATGTTCTGGTGATAAAAGCAGAGGAGTAAGAGATTACAAGACCTCAAGTCTTGGAGTGCCATCACTTCATATTGACAAACAAGAAGTCACAAGCACAATGCTTAGAGAAAGTCTCTACCTCTTTCTGAGAGAATCTCCAAGTTCATATACAAAGGGCACCGATACAGAGAGGAATAAAGAACTACACTCATTTTTTTGCAATCAATCTATTAAAATACGTCTACTTTTTAAGGAATTTTAAAACATTAAGGAATTATAAACTCAGTGGGTAAAATATTTAATTATATTCCAATAAATGTTTCTGGAGAAACATTTTAGAGAAATTAAAATTATAAGGTCATTAGTTTGTGTTTTATTATTTTATGGGTAGGGAGAAAACTTTGGGGGTATTTTAAGTATATAAAGATCCCTAAGACAGACTTTTTTCTAAGAACACATTTGTAATCCTACTCAGAAGAGAAATTGTGATATTTTTAAAAAGTTTTCCTTGGTCTTCATGAAAAAGTAAAAAAAAAAAACAAAAAACAAAAAACTGACTTAATTAATGTTACCTCAAATCTTCACATAGTGGTGCTTCTCTTCCTAAAAACAATGCTAATTAAACCTACTAGCTACTACAATATGTAGCCTTAAACATAAAGTACACTTGGAGAAATTAAATTATTATGATTCATGGGATAACTCTAGGAAGGAGCACCTAAAAACAACAACAACAAAAAACTTAAGTACCAAACAGTTCTAAACAGGCTATCTGATGCCTAGTAATTTTGTTTGGATTTTGGCAAGACCATAGCCTTACCAAAGACTTGCACAAAATTTCATTTACAAGTTTTAATAACAATTCCTTAATGCATTAATCCTTACTATATGCCAGGCATTGTTACACATATTTTATGTGCATTAATTCCCCAAATTTCTTTGAAGTAGGATGGTTATCTACATTTCACCTGGCACAGTGGAGGCACAGAGATATTAGGTGGCTTACCAAAGGTCACAGAACTAGATGATGGAACCAGAATCTGCACTCAGGTAGTATAGCTATACCCTTAACCACTGTGTCAGTTTGCCTGGTAATAGATTAGCACCATTCTTACCCTTGTCTATATTCTTCCTTTATCACAAGAGCTAGAAACCAGGGGCGCCTGGGTGGCTCAGCAGGTTAAAGCTTCTGCCTTCGGCTCAGGTCATGATCTCAGGGTCCTGGGATCAAGTCCTGCATCGATCGGGCTCTCTGCTCATCGGGGAGCCTGCTTCCTCCTCTCTCTCTCTCTCTGCCTCTCTGCCTACTTCTGATCTGTCTGTCAAATAAATAAATAAAAATCTTAAAAAAAAAAAAAAGAGCTAGAAACCAAGAAATTTCTTTGGCCCTAGGTTAGGTCCAATAGTGAAAGGCAGTTACATGAGATTTGGAAGGTGAAGGAGAGACAGAAACCTAAATTTTCTCCTCAACCAATAACAGGTTGCTGTATGGGCTGCAGCAGATACAAGTCTCTCACTAACCTCTGAGGGCTCTCTAAATTGTGGATTTCAGCTTTGCAGTCAGATAAGATCTTTGGTTCTACACGTTCCTGATTTTCAGAAGTCTGATTGAGAACAGAGCCAGTAGCAGCTTTCCCTGATTACTGATTCTCCAGTACAAAATCTGATGCTTTTGTGAACATAAAATTCCCTGAATTAAATGCTTTTTTCCTATGGGAGACTATTCTTTTGGTGGAACCATAACTGGCCATTATGTTAACTATCTAAGTGGTTTGAGAAAATAAAAGTTCAAAAATGGCAATCAAACGGGTTATTTAACACAGTTTGATTAAATGATGACCTCACTACCATTGGAAAATGGAATACTTGTAAGCTATAGCCTATAGTAGCAAACAAGTTAAATTATCACAGGTGTTTGAATGGAATGAAGTGTCTACTGAAGACAAGATTTAAAATATCCAAGCAGCTGCTGTATTAGGGCTTTATGGTGGAATTATGATTAAAAGGACTCAGGTGATCTGGTTTCTGACTTTTCCCAAAATAATGACAAGCTCAGAGCTTTAAATTCTCAGCTCCAGGTATTACCGCCAGATCTTGGAGTCACAGAAACCAAAGAACAGCACATAACAAAAAGTGAATGTTCATCTCCTAATATTGGAAGCATGTTCAATTTGGTAGTAAGAATTGTTGACTCACAGAGATCACTGCAAAAGGTTATTGACTTGAGCTAAAGTAGTTCAACTTTTTAAAGTCATATTTTAGGAATGAAGATAGGATATCTGCCTCATGTCATTACAATGGAAAACCATAGTCTTTCACCCATTTTCCAGACCAGAACCAGATTATAGACTCAAAGTATCTCAAATAAATGGAAAGTTGGATTCACTTGAATAAGTATTATGTATCACTACCTCAAATATTTTCATAAACATCTTAATAAGGGAAACTGCAGTTAATTGTAAAGATAATGATTCTCTAATTATCAAGGTGATGATTCTCTCGGCAAAAAAATAACCAGATCTTCTGGGATTTCTTGTATTATTAAAATGTGGGTTCCCTGGTGCACCTGGATGACTCAGTGGGTTAAAGCCTCTGCCTTTGGCTCGGGTCATGATCTCATGGTCCTGGGATTGAGCCCCATATCGGGCTCTCTGCTCAGCGGGGAACCTGCTTCCCCTTTTCTCTGCCTGCCTCTCTGCCTACTCGTGATCTCTATCAAATAAATAAAAATTTTAAAAAATCTCTTTAAAAAATGTGGGTTCCCAAAATGGTAATGTAAATACAGGTCATAGTGGAGATTTGGAGAGGTCAGGTGATAGTGGGATATCTGCCTGGGTCTCTCTTATAATGGGTCTGCAAACACACAATGGCTCTTTTCTGCCCTCAATTACTACATATAAATTTGGAATAGTTGTGCTCAGTAGTTGGAATCTTGGTTCCCTGATCCATAGAGTTACTGATATTAGGGTAGGAAGAGCCAAGCTTACGACCCTGTAACTTCCTCTTCTCAGCAAAGATAACAAACCAAAACCAATTACCAAATCCCTGGAAGCAAGGTAAAGATTGGTGCCACTATCCCAGATCTCAAAGACACAGAGTTTTTCATTCTAACATTCAAGTTTACCTATTTGTGATGTAAAGAAGACAGAGGGCTGTTAAATTTTTTAAATAATAATAGGTGTTAGTGAGGTTGTGGAGAAATTGCAACTCTTGTACACTGTTGGTGGGAATATAAAGGGTGCAGCAGCTATGGAAAACATAAGGAACCATAGAAATTTGGGGATTGTTTGTTCTAGCTCTGTAAAAAACTCTGGTGATATTTTGATGTGATTGCATTAAATGTGTAGACTGCTTTGAGTAGGATAGACATTTAAAAAAAATATTTTATTTATTTATTTGACACAGAGAGAGAGATCACAAGTAGGCAGAGAGAGAGATGGGGAAGCAGGCTTCCTGCTGAGCAGAGAAACAGATGAGGGGCCCTCAATCCCAGGGCCTTGAGATCATGACCTGAGCTGAAGGCAGAGGCTTAACCCACTGAGCTACTCAGGTGTCCTAGGATAGACATTTTAACAATATTTGTTTTTTCAGCCCATGAACATGGAATGTTTTTCCATTTCTTTGTCTCATCTTCTGTTTCTTTCATAAGTGTTTTATAGTTTTCAGGGTACAGGTCTTTTACCTCTTTGATTAACTTGACTTCTAGGATCTTATGGTTTTGAGTGCAGTTGTAAAGAAGAATTATTCCTTGATTTCTCTTTACACTGCTTCATTAGTGGTGTATAGAAAGAAATGCAAAGGATTTCTGTACATTGATTTCATTTCCTGCAACTTTACTGAATTCATGTATCAGTTCTAGGAAACTTTTGGTAGAGTCTTCCAGGTTTTCTATATAGAGTATCATGTCATCTGCATATAGTGAAAGTTTTGAATTCTTTGCTGATTTAAAAGCCTTTTCTTTCCTTTTGTTGTCTAATTGCTGAGGCTAGAACTTCCAATACAGTGTTAAATAATGGTCCTGAGAGTGGATATCCCTTTCTTGTTCCTGACTATAGAGGAAAGGTTCTCATTTTCCTCCACTGCAGATGATATTAGCTGTGGATTTTTTGTATATCGTATTTATGATGCTGAGTTATGTTGCCTCTATTCTTATTTTGTTGACTCTTTTTTATCAAATAAAGTGGACTGAGTAACAAAAGCAATCTTGTAAAAAAAGGAAAGCCAGAGGCATCACAATTTTTGGACTTCAAGGTATATTGAAAAGCTCTAGTGATCAAACAGTATGGTACTGACACAAATATGGACACATAGATCAATGGAACAGAATTGGACCTTCAACTCTATGGTCAACAAACCTTTTACAAAGCAGGAAAGACTATCCAATGGAAAAAAAGACAGTCTCTTCAACAAATGGTGTTAGATGTTAGGAAAACTGGACAGCAACTTGTTAAAGAATGAAACTGGACCATTTGCTTACACCATAAACAAAAATTCAAAATGGATGAAAGACCTAATACGAGAAAGGAAACCATCAAAATTCTAGAGGAGAACACAAGCAGTAAGTAACCTTTTTGACATCGACCATAGCAACTTCTTACCAGATAGATCTCCTGAGGCAAGGGAAACAAAAGCAAAAATAAATTATTGGGACCTTATCAGGATAAGAATCTTCTGCAAAGCAAAAGAAGCAATCAACAAAATTAAAAGTCATCCATCAGAATGGGAGAAGATATTTGCAAATGACATATATGATAAGGTGTTACTATCCAAAACATATAAAGAACTTATAAAATTTAATACCCAAACCACAAATAATTCAGTTGAAAAATGGGCAGAAGACATGTGTAGACATTTTCACAAAGAAGATATCCCGATGGCTAACAGACACATGAAAAGATAGTCAACATCACTCATCATCAGAGAAATAGAAATCAAAGCTACAATGAGATGTTAGCTTACACTTGTTAAATGATTAAATTAACAAGACATGAAGCAACAAGTGTTGGCAAGGATTGGTCAGAATGCAAGCTGGCGCAACTACTCTGGAAAAGAGTATGGACATTCCTCAAAAAGTTAAAACTAGAACTAACCTATTATCCAGCAATTGTATTACTAAGTATTTACCCAAAGAATATAAAAATAATAATTTGATAGGTTACATGCACCCCAATGTTTTTAGCAGCATTATCAAAAGTAGTCAAATTACAGAAAGATCCCAAATGCCCATTGACTGATGAACGGATAAAGAAGTGGGACATGTGCACAGACACACAAACACAGGAATATCACTCAGCCATCAAAAAGAATGAAATCTTGCCATTTGTGATGAGACGGATGGAGATAGAGACTATTATGCTAAGCAGAATAAGTCAGAGAAAGACAAATACTGTATGATTTCACTCATGTGTGGAATTGAAGAAACATAACAGATGAACATAGAGGAGAAAGAGCGAGGAAAACCATAAAGCTGACTCTGAACTATAAAGAACAAATTGAGGATTGCTGGAGGGAGGTGGGCAGGGGGATAGGTTAAATGGGTAATGGCTATTAAGGACGACACTTGGGATGAGCACTGGGTATTGCTTTTAAGTGATGAATCACTAAATCCTACACGTGAAACAAATATTACACTGTATGTTAACTAACTGGAATTTAGATAAAAACTGGAAGATAAAAAAAATGGGGCTTCCTCAAAAAGTTAAAAATAGAACTTCTATATGATTCAGCTATCTGGATATATATCCAAATGAATTGAAATTCAGATCTTAAAGAGATGGCTGCACTCCCATGTTTACTGCAGTAACATTCATAATAATTAAAATATAGAAACAACCCAACTGTCCAACAACAGATGAAAGGATAAAGAAAATATGGTATATACATATGAGGTAATATTATTCAGGATGAAAATAAGATAAACTCTTGTCATTTTTGACAACATGCTTGCAACTATAGGACATTATATTAAGTGAAATAACCCAGTAACAGAAGGATAAATAGGACAAGAGGTATCAAAAATAGTCAAACCCATAGAAGCAAAGAATATAATAGTGGATGCCAGGAGCTAGGGAATGAAGGAAATGGGAAGTTAGTATTCAATGGATATAAAGTTTGCTATGCTAGATGAATAAATTCCAGAGATATGCTATACAACATAGTACATATCTTTAACACACATTTCAAAATTTGTTAAAGGAATAGATATTATGTTAAGTGTTCTTACCATAAAATAAAACCAAAACAAAGAAATACAAGGAAACTGGGGTGTGTTGGATAGTCTACTACCTTGATTGTGTTGATGGTAGCATAGATGTACAGTGTGTATCCGAACTGATCAAATTGTGTGCATTGAATATGTATGGTTCTCTATATATCAATTATACACAAATCTAAAATAGATTTTTTTTAACTGGAGAAAAAAAAAGAAGACAGATCTTAGAGAATTACAGAGTCTTATTGTAATTTAAGTCCAGTATTGATTCTCATTGAGTTTACTATTCCAGAAGTACACATATTACAGGTACGGCAATGAATCAGCAAACCCCCTGGAACCTGCTATGCAGTTCTTTGTCTGAAAAATCTCATCTATGCCATGGCCAAAGGCTACGATAAAACTAATTTGCTTTCACTGTGCAGAGACAATAATACATCTTCATTCCTTTATCTCAAGTCTATGTTGAACTATGTAAATTCTTCAGTTCTGTTTCATAACCTTGCAGGGACCTTGTTCACATTCTAGTTACCGGTCTATTAAAATGATGAAATAATATTAATCCGAGCTGGTGAACAGAAATTAATTAATAGAGTAGATGCCTTGATAAGACATATAGGTGTCAGAGGGTAGGAAATAATCTCCACAAAAACTCAAGAACCTGCCACCTTAATGAAGTTTGTAGGGGAATAATGATCCAAAAGGAAGTTTCTTCATCCTGAATCCTTCAACAACTAAAAAGCATAGCACTTGATGAGCCCATCTGACCTCTATAACTAATGTATTTGCTAAATAAACCTTATAGTTGTTAAATTCTAGCAGAGCCCAGAGCAATGGAAAGTTTTTGCAGCAGATTAAGGCAGTGGTATAAGCTGCTGTGCCAAGTGGCCTTAAGTTAACAGAGATCCAGTTGTGTTTGAAAGATCTGTGACAGGAAGGGACAACGAATGGAAATTTGTCAGGCAAAACTAGGGTGAGAAAAACAGAGCCAGGTGTAAGGGTTTTGTGGCGTGTACATATTATCCTTTGAAACTGGCAAATGACATTTTCAAAAATAGTTTCTATCTTGTCACCGTGCTTAGGTTGAGACAGAACTCCTGACAATGCAAAAATAAATGACCATGTGGCCTGATTTGTGCTCTGAGTATTTTCTGATCTACCAAACTTGTTGAATTGGCATATACATGACCAGACTTGAATAGGTCCTGAAATTGCAAATGAGTTATACAAGTAAGCTCTCACAACTTTCACATCTACTTTTGCTCTCTATCTACACCGAAGGCATCTTGCAGAATTCCTTATGAAAAGCCAAATGGCTTGATAGGATGTGGAAACAATCCAGAAAAAGACTGCCTAGGAGTGGCTCTGAGGAACATCAGGAAAAGGAAATCTTCCTGGTGGATAGGAAATCAATTAGTAATCTTGTTGTGTAGCTTATCTGCCATGAGAGATTTCAAAGATATGAGTGTATAGTGATAAATTTTAATGACTAATGGACCAATACTGGATTACTGGTGGTATGGGCCCTGGGAATGAAATACATAGATCAGGCAATTTAAATAAACACAGGTGGAGTGCCCGGGTGGCTCAGTTGGTGAAGCATCTGCCTTCATCTCAGGTTGTGATCCCAGGGTCCTGGGATCAAGCCTTGTGTCCGGCTCCCTGCTCAGTGGAGTCTGCTTCTTCCTCTCTCTCTGCTCCTGCCTGTGTGCTCTCTCTCTCATGATCACTCTCTCAAATAAATAGATAATATATTTTTTAAAAAATAAATGAACACAAGTTTGTAAAGTCATGTTCATGTGAATCCCCATGAAATGGAGACTCTCTATACTGAGGTGTATGATATAACATACTCTAGGTAGTTACCAGTCTCTTTCCCAAGTTACCCTGTGCTTAGTTAAGTGGTTTATCAATAGAATATCATTGAATATTATATATGGGTTCAATAACCCTTATATATGGGTTCAATGAGTTTCCCTTTTTGATGCAATGGTTAACACAATTGCAATAAGTTTTGTTCCTTATTAAAATAGACTCTTACTATGGATATCAATTTATCTTTTCTCCTGCAATACTTTTGTCATAGTATTATCTAACAGTTATTAAATTCATGAGTCACTTCCATAGCACACTGCTCATTGTGCTTCTGCTCCAGACATATTTTACAGAAAAATAAGGAAAGCAATCACATGGTATCCAGTAGGTCCAATGGTCTATGGTCCAATGGTCCAATGGAATCCATATGGTCCAATGGTCCAGTGGAATCTGTCACTCAGGAACAATGGACGACTTCATAGAACAGTCAACTAGCTCCTTGGGAAACCCTTTTCAGACTGAAGCCAATCCTACAAATTGCTCTATTTCCTCTGAAACACAACCATTTATGCTGTGTATTGCCCATAACAGAATACACAGGCCTTATACCAGAGTACAGCAGTAGTTCCTTTCCCTAGTACTCATAGTAATCCAACAAAAAAATTTTCCATCCCAGCCCTACATCTTTAAGCATTTCTAGTTTAACTTTTTTGTTCCTAATGAAGAGTGCCATCACCAGAGAACATAAAAATAGCTCCAATGAATGGGTAGTTGAGAAATCATTTAACTATCATAATATCATTTAACCCGGAGGCAAAGAAGAAGATTACTGTACCATTTGAAGGAATTTATCAGATTATTATGGGGATGAAGGGTTCTTGTTACATACAATGAAGTTCTGTCTAGATTCTAGAAGACTTACTTAATACTTCCACATCGAATGGTAAAACTAAATGGAATCTACAACAATCCAGTACAGGTGGGACATCAAGAATGAAACTTTGGATCAGTCAGCTTGGTAAAGAACAAAATCAATAAACATCCCTACTGCGATCAAATTTACAATGAATAAGTAGTGATGGAAGTCACAAATATTGATTCTAATCTATTAGATTAATATAGATATTAATATAATGATAGAAAATATGATATGATAGATCATATCTAATCTAATATATTCTATTATATTAATTATGAATATTTTCTTCTCGCTTTCTTAGGTAATATCTGTGTAGTGCATAATATTCTTTCTCTTTTATTTTATACCTTCTTTCTCTTCTGCTAGTATAACATACAACGCATGCTGGTAGTGGTTAAAATTATAATTAGTTTTCAGAATCCTGGATATTCAAGGAGGATTGTGAAAGAGGAATGAGCACCACAAAGAAATGGATAAAGTGATAGGTTTCCTATATTTAGAAAGAGGGTAAGCACGTCTTCAATTCCATGAGAGAGATTTTCACCAATTTAGATAGAAGACGGATGCTGTTCATCTTGCAGTTTGGAAGTCCAACATGCATAGAAAGATGTGTAAGAATGCTGAGTAGCCAAAAGAATAGACTATCCCACATGGCTATTGCCAGCTCATCAGAAGTCCCATATCCTTCACTGCATTTCTTTGTACCTAACCTTGCCAGCAGAGCTCCATGTTAGACACCGACAACAAGAGCTACTCAAATGAAGTTTGGAGGGTAGAAGAGAGAAGTGATACTATTGCTCCTCTGACAGCAGAGGGAAGTAGCATGTGCTTTGGTGGACTCACAGCATTCTTGCAAGCCACGCACCCTCTATAACAGGGAGCTTTGAAAACTGGTGGTAGTTTCTTATGTGTCCTGAAACTTCCTGATTCTTTAAAATTTTGGAGTAAGCCTGAGATTCAGCAGTAGCTTTCCATGACTTTCATTCCACCAGTTCTCCCAACAATTTTGCAAGCATCTAATTATCTATATTAATCTCTTCTTGCTCAAATCTGTTTTTAAAATTTAAATTCAATTAATTAACAAATAGTGTATTATTAGTCTCAGAGGTAGGGTTCAGTGATTCACCAGGCTTATACAATACCCAGTATCATTCTATCACATCCCTCCTTAATGTCCATCACCCAGTTACCAACCCCCTTCCAGTATACCAGGCATCTTTTCTGATCACCATGCTATGAAACGAGAAAGAAGTTTGTCGCAATACAAGCCTATCTCAGGAAGCAAGAACAAAAACAAACAAAAAGCAACCTAACCTTACACCTAATGGAGCTAGAAAAAGGACAACAAATGAAGCCTAAAGCCAGCAGAATGAAGGAAATAATAAATATTAGAGCAGAAATAAATTATACAGAAACAAATATATAATAGAAAAGATCAATGAAACCAGGAGTTGTTTATTTGGAAAAATTAATAAAATGGATATCAAATGGATATCAAAAAGAAAAGAGAAAGGACCCAAATAAATAAAGCCACAAATGAGAGAGGAGAAATATCAACCAATACCACAAACTATTGTAAGAGATTATTATGAAAATTTATATGCCAAGGAATTAGACAACATAGAAGAAATGGATAAATTTCTAGAAACATAAAATCTGTCAAAACTGAGGCAGAAAGAAATAGAAAATTTGGACAGAGCAATGACCAGTAATGACATTGAATCAGTAATCATAAAAACTCCCAACAACAACAACAACAATAAAGTTGAGGGCCAGATTTAAAGAAGAGTTAAGGGGGGACACCTGGGTGGCTCAGTGGGTTAAAGCTTCTGCCTTCGGCTCAGGTTATGATCCCAGGGTCCTGGGATTGAGCCCCGCATTGGGCTCTCTGCTTGGCAGGGAGCCTGCTTTCTCCTCTCTCTCTCTCTGCCTGCCTCTCTGCCTACTTGTGATTTCTATCTGTCAAATAAAATAAATAAAATCTTAAAAAAAAAAAAGAGTTAAGGGGCACCTGGGTGGCTCAGTCAGTTAAGCATCTGCCTTCAGCTCAGGTCATGATCTCAGGTCTGGGGATGGAGCCCCTTCTCCCTTTCCCTCTGCCTCTCTCCCCTATTCATGTTCTCTCTCTCTCTCAAATAAATAAATAAATAAAGTCTTTAAAAAAATAAAGAATCTTTAATACCTATTCCTCTTTGGAATAATTTATTCCCCCCCCCCAAAAAAAAAAAGCAAAGGAAGGAACGCTTCCAAATGCATTCTAGGGAGCAAGAATTACCCTGCTGCCAAAAACGGAGAAAGATACTATGGAAATAAAGAAAGAAAGAAAGAAACTAACTAACCAACCAACCAAACAACCATAGGCCAATAGCTCTGAAGAAAATGATGCAGAGGTGCCAGACTGGCTCCTTTAGCAGAGTATGGGACTCTTGATCTCAGGGTTATAAGTTTGAGTGGCACATTAGATGTAGAGATTACTTAAAAATAAAATCTTAAAAAACTTATGCAAAAACCTACAACAAAATATTAGTAAACCAAGTTCAATACATTAATCATATATCATTTAACCATGATCAAATGGGATTTATTCCCAGGGTGTGAGGATGGTTCAATATTTACAAATCAATCAATATCATAAACATCAAGAGGAAAGATAAAAGCCATAGGACCATTTCAACAGATGCAGAAAAAGCATTTGACAAGATTCATCATCCATTCATGATGAAAAACCTCAAAAAGATGGATTTAACAGGAAGGTACCTCAACAAAATAAAGGCCTTATATGAAAAACCAACAGCTAACATCATACTCAATGGGGAAAAACAGAGCTTTTCCCTTAAGGTCAGCAACAAGACAAGGATTCTACTTCATCACTTTTATTTAACATACTACTAGAAGTCCAAGCCATAGCAATCAGAAAACAAAAATAAATAAAAGGCATTCAAATTGGTAAAGAAGAAGTAAAACTTTCAATATTTGGAGTGACATGATACTCTATAGAGAAAACCCTAAAAATTTCACCAGAAAACTACTACAACTGATAAATGAATTAGGTAAAATCATTATATACTATACCATATATTGCAAAATCAATATATAGTAATCTGCTGCATGTCTATGCATTAATAATGAATCCACAGAAAGAGAAATGCCCACAATAGACAAACTATGGAAAGAGCCCAGATGTCCACTTGCAGATGAATGGATAAAGAAGTGGCATGTGTGGGGCACCTGGGTGGCTCAGTGGGTTAAAGTCTCTGCCTTCAGCTCAGGTCATGATCTCAGGGTCCCGAGATCGAGCCCCGCATTGGGCTCTCTGCTCAGCAGGGAGCCTGCTTCCTCCTCTCTCTGCCTCTGTCTCTTTATTTGACAGACAGAGATCTGTCAAATAAATAAATAAAATCTTAAAAAAAAAGAAGTGGCATGTGCATGTATGTCTGTGTGTGTGTGTGTGTGTGTGTGTGTGTGTGTGTGTATTATTCAGCCATCAAAAAAAAAAATGAATACTTACTATTTACATCAATGTGGATGGAAATGGAGGGTATTATGTTGAGTGAAATAAGTTAATCAAAGAAAGACAATTATTATATCGTTTCACTCACATGTGGAATAAAGTAAATAGTTCAGAGGATCATAGGGGAAGGGAGGAAAAACTGAATGGGAAGAAATCAGAGAGGGAGACACCCACGAGAGACTCTTAACTATAGGAAACAGACTGAGGGTTGCTGGAAGAAAGATGGGTGGGGGATGGAGTAACTGGATGATAGGCATTAAGGAAGGCATGTGATATAATGAGCCCTGGGTGTTATATGAAAATGATGAATTACTGAACTCTCCATCTGGAACTAATGTACTATATGTTGACTAATTGAATTTAAACAAAAAAGAAATTTAAAAAATCCCATTTATAATTTCATCAAAAATAATAAAACACCTAGGAATAAACTTAAAGAAGTAAAAGAACTGTACTCTGAAAACTATAAAGCACTGATGAAAGAAATTAGAGAGGACACAAAAAAGGAAAGATATTCCATGTTTACAGAGTAGAAAAACAAGTAGTGTTAACATGTCCATGCTACTGAAAACGATCTACAGATTTAATGCAATCCCTATCAAAATACCAACAGCATTTTTCAGAGCTAGAACAAACAATCCTAATATTTGTACGGAACCACCAAAGACCCTGAATAGTCAAAGCAATCTTGAAGAAAAACAAAACTGGGATATCACAAACCTGTAGTAATTAAGACAGTATGGTACTGTCTTGTACACAAAAATAAATACATATATCAACAGAACAGAATAGAAATAAATCCACAATTATATGGTTAATTAATCATTAACAAAGGATGCAAGCATCTACAATGGGAAAAAGACAATCTTTCCAGCAAACAGTGTTGGGAGCACTGGAAAGCTAAATGCAAAAGAATAAACCTGGACCACATTCTTATACCACACATAAAACAAAACTCAAAATGGATTAGGATGTAAATGTGAAACCTGAAACCATAAAAATCCTAGAAGACAGCACAGGCAGTAATTGCTCTAACACTGGTCTTAGCAACATCTTTCTAGTATGTCCTCAGGCAAGGAAAATAAAAGCAAAAATAAACTATTGGAACGGAATTGACATAAAACCTTCTGCATAGCAAAGGAAACAACCCACCAAATTAAGACAACCTACTGAATGGGAAAAGATATTTGCAAATGACATATCCAATAAAGAGCTAGTGTCCAAAATACATAAAGAACATATACATCTCAACATCAGAAAAACCTCAAATAATCTAAAATCAAATAAATAAATAAATAATAAACTTGAATAAACATGTTTCCAAAGAACACATAAAAAAGGCCAATAGACACATGAAAAGATGCTTAACATCACTTATCAAGAAAATGCAAATTAAAACCACAATGAGATATCACCTAACACCAGTCAGAATGGCTAAAATAGAACACTCAAGAAACAGCAAATGTTGATGAAGATGTGGAGAAAAACGAATCCTCCTGCACTGTTGGGAATGTAAACTGGTGCAGCCACTGTGTAAAACAGTATGAAGGCTCCTCAAAAGATTGAGGAGTAGAACTGCCCTGTGATCCAGTAAGAGCATTACTGAGTATTTACCTCAAAACACTAATTCAAAGAGATATATGCACCTCTATGTCTTTTTGCAGCATAATTTATAAGAGCTAAACTATGGAAGCTACCCACATGTCCACAAATAGATGAATGGATAAAAAAGTGGTACACGTACACACACTGGAATACTATTCAGCCACAAAAAGTATGAAATCTTGCCTTTTGCAGCAACATGGATGGATCTAAAGCACATAATGCTAAGTGAAGTAAGCCAGCCAGAGAAAGACATCTACCACATGATTTCACTTCTATGTGGAATTTAAGAAACGAATGAATAAAGGGAAGAAAGAAAGAGACTAACCAAAAAACAACTCAACTATAGAGAACAATCAGATGATTACCACAGGGGAAGTGGAGCGGGTGGTGAGTGAAATAGATGAAGGGGATTAAAACTACGTACCCCTGGGGATAAAAATATATGTTTATAAAAAATAAAAAATTAAAAAAAAAAAAACTACACTTATCTTGAGCATGGAGCATATGGAACAGTTGAATCACTACATTGTACACCTGAAACTAATTTAACACTATATGTTAACTACACTGGAATTAAAATGTATAGATTCTGTGTCTCTTTGGTTAGGTTTATTCCTAGGTATCTTATGGTTTTGGGTGCAATTGTAAATGGGATTGACTCCTTAATTTCCCTTTCTTCTGTCTTGCTGTTGGTGTAGAGAAATGCAACTGATTTCTGTGCATTGATTTTATATCCTGACACTTTACTGAATTCCTGTATAAGTTCTAGCAGTTTTGAAGTGGAGTCTTTTGGGTTTTCCACATATAGTATCATATCATCTGCGAAGAGTGATAATTTGACTTCTTCTTTGCCGATTTGGATGCCTTTAATTTCCTTTTGTTGTCTGATTGCTGAGGCTAGGACCTCTAGTACGATGTTGAATAGCAGTGGTGATAATGGACATCCCTGCCGTGTTCCTGACCTTAGCGGAAAAGCTTTCAGTTTTTCTCCATTGAGAATGATATTTGCGGTGGGTTTTTCATAGATGGCTTTGATGATATTGAGGTATGTGCCCTCTATCCCTACACTTTGAAGAGTTTTGATCAGGAAGGGATGTTGTACTTTGTCAAATGCTTTTTCAGCATCTATTGAGAGTATCATATGGTTCTTGTTCTTACTTTTATTGATGTGTTGTATCACATTGACTGATTTGCGGATGTTGAAACAACCTTGCAGCCCTGGAATAAATCCCACTTGGTCATGGTGAATAATCTTTTTAATGTACTGTTGAATCCTATTGGCTAGTATTTTGTTGAGTATTTTCGCATCTGTGTTCATCAAGGATATTGGTCTATAGCTCTCTTTTTTGGTGGGATCCTTGTCTGGTTTGGGGATCAAGGTGATGCTGGCCTCATAAAATGAGTTTGGAAGTTTTCCTTCCATTTCTATTTTTTGGAACAGTTTTAGGAGAATAGGAATTAGTTCTTCTTTAAATGTTTGGTAGAATTCCCCCGGGAAGCCGTCTGGCCCTGGGCTTTTGTTTGTTTGGAGATTTTTAATGACTGTTTCAATCTCCTTACTGGTTATGGGTCTGTTGAGGCTTTCTATTTCTTCCTGGTTCAGTTGTGGTAGTTTATATGTTTCTAGGAATGCATCCATTTCTTCCAGATTGTCAAATTTATTGCCGTAGAGTTGTTCATAGTATGTTCTTATAATCGTTTGTATTTCTTTGGTGTTAGTTGTGATCTCTCCTCTTTCATTCATGATTTTATTTATTTGGGCCCTTTCTCTTTTCTTTTTGATAAGTCGGGCCAGGGGTTTATCAATTTTATTAATTCTTTCAAAGAACCAGCTCCTACTTTCGTTGATTTGTTCTATTGTTTTTTTGGTTTCTATTTCATTGATTTCTGCTCTGATCTTTATGATTTCTCTTCTCCTGCTAGGCTTAGGGTTTCTTTCTTGTTCTTTCTCCAGCTCCTTTAGGTGTAAAAATAGGAAAAAAAAAAAAAGAAAGAATATATGAAGTTTTAGTGCTTTTCTTAATTTCATGAGAGCTTTATTAAATGATATTTTAAGTTCCTTTTACATTTTTTTAAAGATTTTTTATTTATTTGTCAGAGAGAGAGAGCATGCATGCATAAGCAGAGGGAGCAACAGAGGGAGAGGGAGAAGCAGGGTCTCTGCAGAGCACAGAGCCCAGTGCAGGGCTCAATTCCAGGACCTGCCTGGAATGACTTGACCTGAAGGCAGATGCTTAAGCAGCTGAGCCACCCAGGCACCTCCTTTTTATATTTTTATAAAAATTTTTCCACGTTGACTTAATTTTTAGCTTTAAAATTTTATTTTTTAAAATTTTTAAAAAAATTTTAAATATAATTTTATATTATGAGCAAGACTTATGTATTGACAAGTATTAGCTTTTGTCATACTTGTTGCAAGACTTATTTTTATGAATGAAACAAAATGTAAGTTTAAAATTCCTCCCAATACTTTGTCCTTTTGTTTCACGCAATCATTTTATGCACTTATATATAATTACATTCCATTTTTTATATTCTTCCTAAAAAATTTGCAAACATTAAAATATATTTATTTGTGGGGATTTTATTTATTATTGATTTCAGTTATCATAGTGCATACTTAATTCTGGAACTTTTTTCCTTTGAACTCAAGATATTTCAAGTTTCCCCCACGTACATATAGATAGATCTAGTTTACTCTTTGTACTCTTAATAATATTTAATGAGTTCTCTCTGTGTAATAGCCATTGTCCTAAATGCTTTACATGGATTAACTCGTTCTATACTTAATTCTCGAGGTAGGTATTATTATCCACATTTTACAGAGCTGCTACAGAGAAAGAAGGAATAACTAACATTATGACAGAGCAGGTCTCAAATCCACTAAGAGTTTCTCTATGTAACCAACACATGACAGCTGCCCTTTGACCTACATCTAATATTCATCATATGAATATTATTCATATATTATATCATTATTATGAATATTATATATTATTGTCTAATATTCATCATATGAATATTTACCCATTTTCTAATGACTTTGATTATTTTACTACAGACAATACTGGAATTAATATTATGTAACAGTGAGACTTACATACATCTCCTTGTGTCCTTTACATCATGGTTTCTTCCGCTTAGTCCTTTCTGATGTTGACACTCTATTGTATTTTTCATTTCATGTACTGTATTCCTCAGCTCCAGAATGTGTTTGATTCTTTTTTTCTGATCTCTATCTTCTTGTTAAAATTCTAGTTTTATTCATGTATTATTTGCCTGGTTTCTTTGCATTAACCGTTTTCTTGTAGCTCATTGAACTTCCTTAAAAGCACTATTTTGATTTCTTAATTGGGTAAATCACAAATCTCTGTCTTTGGGGTCAGTTACTGGAAAATTACTATGTTCCTTTGGTGGTGTCATGTTTCTTTAATTTCTCGTGTTTCTTAAAATCTTGTGTGGCTGTCTTCACATTTATAGGAACAGTCATTTCCTCCAGTGTTTGTTGACAGATATCAGGACAGAAACCTTCCATTAGCCCTGCTAAGTATTCTTCGGCTTAGGCATATCTTATGGCTACACTTGCTTCATGCTGCTTCTTTCCTTTGGTAGCAGGATTCTTAAACTTATGGGTTTCCTCGTGAAATCAAGCCAGGCTGAGTGCGGACAACCTCTCCTTTATTTTCCTGAGAGCAGTGCTAAATGTTCAAGTTTGTGATCTCTCCCAGGCCCACATGTTAGGTTAGCTTATTGACTATGCCCAGTAACCAGCTGCAAAAGCTTTCTCTCTGCTCTATGAAGCTCCCAATGGGAGCTACCACAAGGTGGGTGGGTAGGTATGTAGGTGAGGCATGCAGAGTTTTTGGGGGGATGCCAGTGGGCCAATTGGGGAAATATGCAGGTGAGGAGGCCCCAGTGGTTCACAAGTGGTTCTCCCAATGCAGTCTGTGACACAGATACTAGGATCCGCATCTATTTTAAGCCTTGGCTGTTGTGGTCCCAGCTTGCAGCTCATGACCCAGGACTCTGAAGGGGGCAGGAGATACATGGGCCTATCTGGCAGCATCCCTCACAGCCAGGAAAGCTGGGTGCTCACTCCTCATGCTCTCACATTCCCCTGCAGGAGCAATCCTGGGCCAAGAAGGACTCCCTTGGGACGGAGCTGTACCCCCTTCATGGGAAGGTGGTGTGGGTAAAGTGAACCTGTTCTTTTGATTCTCTCCAATGTGTCAGATCTCTGATATTTTTTCTCAGTGGCGTGTAGGAAGTTCTCCACCTGGATTTCTGCACCTCCACAAAGGCCTTCTTATTTGTGGCTGATTGTTAAATCAGTGTTCTCCAGGGGATCCTCAACCATGGCTGAGGGGGCCTAGAGCCAGTTCACAGGCTCCTTCAAGGTCCAGAAATGGGACTGAAGTCTTTCTATTAGTAGGTGCATAAGTGAGACTCCCAAGTGACTTTCAGGTGTCATTAACAGAATCAAACTCAAACAGCCGTAGCCAAATCCTTAGGGGTACAGAACTATTTCTGGGTCTGTAGCTGGGACCATACTTGACAGTCACCTGCATGGGTGAGTGCCTGTTTTTGTTTGTTTGTTTGTTTTGTTTTTCTCTTTTTTTCTGAACAGCTCTCCTTCTTAGACTGCATGAGGTTTCACAATCTCTTATCTGGATCCTACAGTTGCCAATAAGGTGCTATCGTTGGTGCAAGGATGCCAAACTGCGGTTGTTGAGAGGAGTATATGAGCAAGGGACATTTTATTCAGCCTTCTTGTGACATCACTATCTTGTTTTAATTTGACTGCTCTAATTACTGGAGAGTTTGAGCTTTTGTTTTTTTTTTTTTTTTTACAAGTTTACATGTTATTCTTTTACTCATTTTCCTTATTTATTTTTAAAATTTAATTATTGTGCATGTGTTCCAAAATTCACTGTTTATGCACCACACCCACTGCTCCATGCAAGTGTGTCTTCCTTAATACCCACCACTAGGATCACCCAAACCCCCAACCACCTCTCCTCCAAAACCCCGTTTGTTTCTCAGAGTCCACAGTCTCTCATGGTTTGTCTCTCCCTCTGATTTCCCCCAACTCACTTCTCTCCATCTCCCAATGTCATCGTGTTATTCCTTATGCTCCTTAAATAAGTGAAACCATATGATAATTGACTCTCTCTGTTTAACTTATCTCACTCAGCATAATCTCTTCCAGTTCCATCCATGTTGATACAAAAGTTGGGTATTCATCCTTTCTGATGGAGGCATAATACTCCATTGTATATATGGACCATATCTTCTTTATCCATTTGTCCACTGAAGGGCATCTTGTTTGTTTTCACCATTTGGTAACTGTGGCCATTGCTGCTATAAACATTGGGGTACAGATGGCCCTTCTTTTCACTACATCTGTATCTTTGGGGTAAATATTCAGTAGTGCAATAACAGGGTCTTAGGGTAGCTCTATTTTTAATTTCTTAAGGAATCTCCACCCTGTTTTCCAAAGTGGCTGCACCAACTTGCATTCCCACCAACACTGTAAGAGGGTTCCCCTTTTTCTACATCCTCTCCAACACTTGTTGTTTACTGTCTTGTTGATTTTGGCCATTCTAACTGGTGTAAGGTAGTATTTCAATGTGGTTTTGATTTGAATCTCCCTGATGGCTAATGATGATGAATATTTTTTCATGTGTCTGTTAGCCATTTGGATGTCTTCCTTGGGGAAGTGTCTGTTTATGTCTTCTGCCCATTTTTTGATGTGATTATCTTTTTTGTGTATGTTGAGTTTGAGGAATTCTTTTTGATCTTGGATATCAGCCCTTTGTCTGTAGTGTCATTTTGCAAATATCTTCTCCCATTCTGTGGGTTGCCTCTTTGTTTTATTGACTGTTTTCTTTACTGTGCAGAAGCCTTTGATCTTGATGTAGTCCCAAAAGTTTATTTTCGCTTTTGTTTCCTTTGCCTTTGGGGACATGTCTTGAAAGAAGTTGCTGTGGCTGATGTTGAATAGGTTACTGCCTATGTTTTCCTCTATGATTTTGATAAATTCCTGCCTCACATTGGGGTCTTTTATCCATTTTGAGTTTATCTTTGTGTATGGTATAAGAGGATAGTCAACTTTCATTCTTCTATACATAGCTGTCCAATTTTCCCAGCACCATTATTGAAGAGACTGTCTTTTTTCTACTATATATTTTTTCCTGTTTTGTTGAAGATTACTTGATCATAGAGTTGAGGGTCCATATCTGAGCTCTTTACTCTGTTCCACAAAAAACAAAGTTGAAAAGTACAATAACAGAAATAAAAACCATTTTAGTGGGAATCAGTAGTAGATTAGAGGATGCAGAAGAACATATCAGAAATCTGGAGAACAGGGTAATGGAAAGCACACAAGCTGAACAGCAAAAAGAAAAAATAATTTCTTTTTGAATGAGGATATAGTAAGAGATTGCTCAGACATCAAATGACAAACATTCACATTATAGGGGTCCCAGAAGAAGAAGAGAGAAAAGTATAGGAAACTTACTTAAAGAAATAATAACTGAAAACTTCCCTATCCTAGAGAAGAAAATAGACATCCAACCCAAGAATTTCAGAGTTCTAAACCAGATGGACCCAAGGAGGCCCACACCACAGTATATAATGATTAAAATGTCACACATTAAAGATAAAGAATCTTAAAAGCAGCAAGAGAGACACAAAATGTTACTTCTAATGAATCCCTATAAGGCTATCAGCTGAGTTTTCAGCATAAACTTTGCAAGCTAAAAGAGAGCAGCATGATATATTCAAACACTTATAGGAAAAACCTGTATCAGGAATACTCTACCCAGCAAAGTTATCATTCATATTTGAAAGAGAGAACTTCCCAGAGAAGCAAAAGATAAAGGTGTTTATCACCATTAAATAGTCTTATAAGAAATGTTAAAGGGACTTTTTTAAGTGGAAAAGAAATGGCCATAATTATACATAAGAAAAACATGAGTGCAAAGATGTAAACTTGGACAAATATACCAAAAGGTGGAGAAAGGAGTAAAAAGGAAACATAAAGGGAAAAGAAAAAAAAGGTTTTTTATTTTTCTGTTTTTTTTTTTGTTTTGTTTTAGAATGTGTTTAAACTTAAATGACCATTAATATGGACTATTTATTTAGGATGTTATAAATAAACCTCATGCTAATCACAAACCCCAAACCAAAGACAGATATTAAAAATAAAGAGAAAGAAAGCCAAACAGAATACAGATATATCTGTCTATGTAGATATATATTTCCATGTATATATATATTTCCATATATATATATGTATTTCCATGTATATATCTGTTTATACAGACATATAAAAATATATACAGATATATAAAAATAAAGAGAAAGAAAGTCAAACACTATAGATATTCCTCAATCACAAAGAAAGTGATTAAGAGAAGAAGAAAGGAGCAAAGAACTACTACAAAAACAACCAGAAAACAAATTTTTAAAATGGCAACAAGTATATACCTATCAATAATTATCTTAAATGCAAATGTCTAAGTGTTTTCAAAAGACACAGAGAGGCAGAATGGCTAAAAAAGCAAGACCCATCTACTGCCCATATACTGCCTATAAGAGACTCCCCTTAGTCCTGAAGATACATACAGACTAAAAATAAAGGGATGGAAAAACATTCACATGCAAATGGAAGTTTAAAAAAAAAGGTAGCAATACCTATATCAGAAAAATAGACTTTAAAACAAAAACTACAACAAGAGACAGAGAAAAGCATCACATAATGATAAAGGGATTAATCCAGCAAGAGGCTATAACAATTATAATTATCTATGCACCCAACACTGGAGCACCTAAACTCATAAAGCAAATATTAATGGACATAAACAGAGAAATTGATAGTGATACACTAATAGTATGAGACTCTAATACTCCATTTAAAACAATGGATAGATCATAGTGACAGAAAATCAATAAGGAAACAATGTCTTTGAATGACACATTGCACCAGATGGGCACAACAGATATTTACAGACAACTCCATCCAAATAAAAACAGAATACACATTCTTGGGGCACTTGGGTGGCTCGGTGGGTGGGTTAAGCCTCTGCCTTTGGCTCAGGTCATGAGCTCAGGGTTCTGGGATCAAGCCTGGAATCAGGCTCTCTGCTCAGCAGGGAGCCTGCTTCCCCCTCCCCCTCTGCCTGCTTCTCTGCCTACCTGTGGTCTCTCTCTCTCTCTGTTAAATAAATGAATGAAATCTTAAAAAAAAAACAAAAACAAAAACAAAACAAAACAAAAAAACAGAAGACTCATTCTTTCAGGTACAAATAGAACATTCTCTAGAATAGATTACATATTAGGTCATAAAACGAGCCTCAATAAATTTAAGAAGATTAAAAGCATACCATGCATCTTTTCTGACCACAACCCTATGAAACTAGAAATAAAGGGGAAAAAAACTGGAAAAAATGCAAAGAAGTGAAGGCTAAACAACATGATACTCAACAAAAAAAATAGGTCAATAAAGCAATCAATGAAGAAAAAAAATACACGGAGACAAGTGAAAATGAAAACACAACAGTTCAAAATCTCTTTGACATAGCAAAAGCAGTTCTAAGAGTGAAGTAGATAGCAACACAGGTCTACCTCAAGAAACAAGAAAAAACTCAAATAGTCTAATCTTACACCTAAAGGAACTGAAAAAAGAACAAAGTTCCAGGTGAATAGAAGAAAGGAAATAATAAGGACTAGAGCAGAAATAAATGATATAGAGACTAAGAAACAATAAAAACAATCAATGAAACCAAGAGTTGGTGCTCTGAGAAGATAAACAAAATTGATCAATATATAAAGAAAATGGACCCAAATAAAATGAGAATTAAGAGAGAAGTAACAACTAACACCACAGAAATACAAAGAATTATGAGAGTACTATGAAAAATTATATGCCAACAAACTGGACAATCTGAAAGAAATAGATTAGCTCCTAGAAACATGGAGTCTTCCAAAACACAATCAGGAGGAAAGAGAAAATCTGAACAGACCAGTTATAAGTAATGATGTTGGATGAGTAATCAAAAACCTACCAAAAATACAAGTTCAGGGCCAGATGGCTTCATAGGTGAACTCTCCCTTTAAAGAGTTAATACCCGTTCTTCTCAAACTATGCCAAAAAACAGAAGAGTAAGGAAAGCTTCCACGTACATTCTATGAGGTCAGCATTGCCCTGACACCAAAACTAGAAAAAGACACCACAGAAAAAGAAACTACAGGTTAATATCACTGATGAACATGATTAACATAGACCCAAAAATCCTCAACAAAATATTGGCAAATGGCATACAATACATTAAAAAAATCATTCCCCATAATCAGGTGGGCTTTATTCCAAAAGTAGAAGGATAGTTCAGTACACACAAATCAGTATCATATACCACGTAAACAAAACAAGCGATAAAAATCACAGTCATCTCAATAGATGCAGAAAAACTGTTTGACAAAATTCAACAGGTATTCATGATAAAAAATCTCAACAATGTGGGTTTAGACTTAAACCAACACAATAAAGTGCATATACAAAAACCCACAGCTAACATCACACTCAATGGGGAAAACAGTTTTCCTCTAAAATTAGGAAGACAAGGATGTCTACTCTTTTTTTTTTTTTGAGTATATTATTTGATGAAGTTTTATTTTATTGAATCATAGAAATACAGCATTAGAAAGAGTCTTAGTTTCTTCTAATACCCTCTTTAACTTGGTGGCACATGGAACTCTATGAGCCTCTGCCAATGTGCTGGTCAGCTGCTGTTTGTTTTTACAAACATCTTTACCTTTCCTTACACAACTGTGTTCTGTATCACAAGAATCAAATTTCTATCACCTGGATAACCAATTCATATATATATTTTCCATGCAAATACCTACAAATATTTGTTTTTCTAAGTGAAACCTCACTGTACACTCATTTAGTATAATTGTAAAGACTTATTAGGACAGCTCTTTATTTTACTCTTATCACCGCTATTCAACATAGTACTAGAAGTCCTCGTCTCAGCAGTCAGAAAAGATATACGAAGCATCCTGAGCACCGTGGTGGCTTAGTTGGTGAAGTGTTCATCTCTTCATTTTGGTTTAGGTCATAATCTCTGGGTCGTGAGATTGAAACCTGGGTCAGGCTCTGCACTCAGCATGGAACCTGCTTAAGACTTTCCCTCTAACTCCGCATACCTCCCAACCTCCTCTTGTGGTCAGGTTCATTCTCTCTCTCTATCTCAAAGAAAAAAAAAAAAAAGAGGGGGAGGAGAAGAATCATTATAGTAACAGGCATATTAGTAAGAAGGTAAAGTTTCACTCTTTACAGATAACATGATACTACATAGAAAATCCTAAAGACTCCACCAAAAAACTACTAGAAGTAATAAATGAACTCATTTATAAGTGGCAGGATACAAAACCAATACCTAGAAATCCACAGGGTTTCTATATATTAACAACAAAGTTGCAGGAAATTAAATAAACAACACTATTTCCAATTGCACCAAAAAGATTAAAAATACTTAAGAATAAACTTAACAAAGTGATGATAGATATGTACTCTGAAAACTATAAAACACTGATGAAAGTAACTGAAGATGATACAAACAATGCAAAGTTATCCCATACTCATGGACTGCAAGAATTAATACTGTCGGGTGCCTGGGTGGCTAAGTGGGTTAAAGCCTCTGCCTTCAGCTCAGGTCATGATCCCAGGGTCCTGGGATCGAGACCCGCATCGGGCTCTCTGCTAGGCAGGGAGCCTGCTTCCTCCTCTCTCTCTGCCTGCCTCTCTGCCTACTTGTGATCTCTCTCTGTCAAATAAATAAATAAAATCTTAAAAAAAAAAAGAATTAATACTGTCAAAATGTTCATACTACCCAAAGCAATCTACAGATTCAATGCAATCCCTATCTAAATACCAATAACATTTTTCATAGTACTAGAACAAATAATACTAAAATTTGTATGGAACCACAGAAAACCCCAAATAACCAAAGCAATCTTCAGAAAGAAGAACAAAGCTGGAGGTATCACAATTCCAGGTTTCAAGATATACTACAAAGCTTTAGTAATCAAACACTAAAGTCTTAGAATTTACATAATAAGAATTAAGTGTGTTGATTATTAAAAAATATTTGAATGTGCATAGTAGAAGTTACTATGAACAAAAACAGTAGATAAATTGGAAAGTATTTACTATACAAGAGTTAACATTCACAATACTCAAGAACACTTAAAAATTCATCAGATGACAAATACCTTAGCAGAAAAAATGGACAAGGATACTGATTAAACAATTTACATAAAAGCAAATCCACATATCTGAAAAGCATGAAAAGATACTAACTTCACAAGTGAAGAGACTTAAATAAATGTAATAATTATAAATTGAGGAGTTATAATTCTATGGTTGTAAGGACATGAGTAGTTTCATAATTTTCTCATAAAAATGTGAATATTTTTAACACTTCAGAAGTAATAGGGCACCATACATTAAAATTTATATTTTTACTTCTTGAACTTAGAAGGTAAGAGAATTTATAAACAATTTCTATTATAACCTTATTTTTTTTTTATAATACCCCTGGAAACAAAGTGAATGGTTTATAAAGCAGTAATTTGGTTGAACTGATTGTTTCTTATTATCTGTATCATGGGATATACAAACATGTAAAATTTTAATTTCATTATAGTAATCGACAGGGAAGCTTTCCACAAGGTATCAATGAATAAGAAAAAAAGATGGACATTTTTGGAAAATGATGACAAAAAGACTGATGTGCCTGTTTGCACATACAAACGTGTTTTTTAATGTATGTATGTGAATGGTTACAAAAGTGTAGAAAAATATAGAATAATAGAAGTCAGTTGTTAAATGGTTTATCTGTGATATGGAAGCTCAAGAGAAGAAAGAGTGGACAGAACCAATTAAAGGAAACTGAGGAATTACAAATTCAAAAGCAATGGCATTGGGATATAATTTGGGAATTTATGTAAAATTACATATGTGTATATTTCTAAAATAAAATATTTTTAGAGATGAAAAATTACCATGCTGATGAAACTAACAGAATGGGGGCACCTGGGTGCCTCAGTGGGTTAAAACCTCTGCCTTCTGCTCAGGTCCTGATCTCAGGGGCCTGTGCTCAGCAGGGAGCCTACTTCCTCCTTGCTCTCTGCCTGCCTCTCTGCCTACTTGTGATCTCTGTCAAATAAATAAATAAAGTATTTTTTAAAAAAAGAGAAAGAAAATAACAGAATGGGTGGATTTAACTTAAATCTAAAGTAAATGTTGTATGTATTTTTTCCTAGCTCAAATCCAGATTTTCTTAAAAATCAACATACAACGATACTACAGAACCTGAATGTATATCAAAATAGTGTATATCAAAAAAGACAGTCTCTTCAATAAATGGTGCTGGGGAAACTGGACAGCTATATGTAGAAGAATGAAACTCTACCATTCTCTTACACCGTACACAAAGATAAACTCAAAATGGATAAAAGATCTCAACGTAAGACAGGAATCCATCAGAATCCTAGAGGAGAACATAGGCAGTAATCTCTTCGATATCATCCACAGCAACTTCTTTCAAGATATGTCTCCAAAGGCAAAGGAAACAAAAGCCAAAATAAACTTCTGGGACTTCATCAAAATCAAAAGCTTCTGCACAGCAAAGGAAACAGTCAAAAAAACAAAGAGGCAACCCACGGAATGGGAGAAGATATTTACAAATGACAGTACAGACAAAAGGTTGATATCCAGGATCTATAATGAACTCCTCAAACTCAACACACACGAAATAGGAAAATATATAAAAAAAATGGGCAGAAGATATGAACAGACACTTCTCCAATCAAGACATACAAATGGCTATCAGACACATGAAAAAATGTTCATCATCACTAGCCCTCAGGGAGATTCAAATTAAAACCACATTGAGATATCACCTTACACCAGTTAGAATGGCCAAAATTAACAAAACAGGAAACAACATGTGTTGGAGAGGATGTGGAGAAAGGGGAACCCTCTTCCACTGTTGGTGGGAATGCAAGTTGGTGCAGCCTCTTTGGAGATTCGTCAAGAAATTAAAAATAGAACTTCCCTATGACCCTGCCATTGCACTCCTGGGTATTTACCCCAAAGATACAGATGTAGTGAAAAGAAAGGCCATCTGTACCCCAATGTTTATAGCAGCAATGGCCATGGTCACCAAACTGTGGAAAGAACCAAGATGCCCTTCAACGGATGAATGGATAAGGAAGATGTGGTCCATAGGCAGTATGGAGTGTTATGCCTCCGTCGGAAAGGATGACTACCCAACTTTTGTAGCAACATGGACGGGACTGGAAGAGATGATGCTGAGTGAAATAAGTCAAGCAGAGAGAGTCAATTGTCATATGGTTTCACTTATTTGTGGAGCATAACAAATATCATGGAGGAGAAGGGGTCTTAGAGAGGAGAAGAGAGTTGAGGGAAATTGGAAGGGGAGGTGAATCATGAGAGACTATGGACTCTGAAAAACAATCTGAGGGGTTTGAAGTGGCGGGGGGTGGGAGGTTGGGGTACCAGGTGGTGGGTTTTATAGAGGGCACAGATTTCATGGAGCACTGGGTGTGGTGAAAAAATAATGAATACTGTTTTTCAGAAAATAAATAAATTAATTTAATTAAAAAATAGTGCAATGTCAAATAAATAGCTTTTATTTATTAAAAATATTATTTATATTAAATATATTAAATAATATATATTAATTTAATTAATATATTAAATAATACATTAAAATACATTATTAAAATTTTTTCCCACATGAAAAGGAAAAATATAGATTGGTCTTTTAATTAAGGTAGGATCAGTGGAAAGGAGAAAATAAATAGCAGAAGGGGAGAGTGGGACCAGACAGACTGAGATTTTAACAGCTTAATCAGACCTTCAAAAAGATGCAGGGGAATCTGATAAGGAAATGGAAATGAAATTTTCAGTGAGCAAATATTTGCTAGGTATCCACCAGATACCAGACTCTGTTCTAGGCACTGAAGCCCAAGGTAGAAATGAAAGCACCGAGTTCATTATGTAGAGCTTAGACTCTCCTTCTGGAGAGTATGATCATAAATAAGGAAACAACTCAATGGAGGTAGTCGCCAAGAGCACGTGGGCTCTAGGACAAATCAGATGATATTGTGATGACAAATGGTGTGGGGAGACACGCTGACCTGAGACTGACTGGGCAAAAGGAATCCCTCCCCAAGCAGCTCTTAAAGGAACATTCCCAGGTGGGGAGAACAGCAAGTGCAAAAGCTGTAAGATTAAGTCTCATCTGTTCCAGGCCCGATGGGGCCAAATGAAGACAACAGGCCTGAGAACAATGTCAGAGAGAACCCGAAGGCTCTGCTGCAGAACTTTCAAGGCCCCACTTCTGTTGGAAAACATGAATTAGAACAAGTTGCTAAAACCTGGATAACCAAAATATCAACAAAGGCAAGCTCAGGATGGGGTACTTGATCAAGCTCAGGTTGGTGTTCTGGGAGCCCCCAGGACCATTAGCTTTAAGGAGCATCAAGTGCACTACAGGTCAGAAATCACCTGAGGAGCTATTCCAGATGAACTAAGTACAGACAAAGGGAACCTCCTCAGAGAGGCATGATTCTAGCCAAAGACGTCCAGGCCAGCAGTAGCACTGTGAAATATATGATATAATGGCTACCTGGGGACCAAAATAAAGCTTGCAAACCTGTAGAAATGGGGAATTCCAGAGAAATGACCAGGAGATTATGAGGAAGGGCCCAAGGGAGACACAAGGCTGCCCACTGTTGAGAGGATGCCTGTAAACCAATTTGATACATCCTGCTTATAAGAAGGGTCAGAAGCTAAGTTCCCAGAGAAAGCACCCATTTACTTCAGTACCCATGTGCCAAGAATTCAGGGACAGGAAATAAAATGGAAAGGAATATTTAGAAATTTAAATAGGTACTTAAATTAAATTAAAACCTTTATATAAAGACGTTAAATGAGATTCCCCCACCTTAAGAGAAAGAAGGGAAGTTCAATGAAATCCTAGGTACTATAGGAGAAACCGCTCTAAATGTCTAAATTTTGCAAGAAGACAAATGTGTTTGAGATGACAGTCTCTGAGAGAGGAAGCAGTTGTGTACGTGACAGATCCCTGCCCCTCCCTCCTAGGTTATAGGAATCATAAAGTTATGAACAAGCTCTTAAAATTTTCCTTTTGGGGGTTTTATGTTTCATAAGTGATAAACACTA
The DNA here is from genome assembly GCF_022355385.1 of Mustela nigripes. NCBI lineage: Eukaryota > Metazoa > Chordata > Mammalia > Carnivora > Mustelidae > Mustela > Mustela nigripes. The sequence goes on along the minus strand of NC_081557.1, from coordinate 260,354,438 downwards.
ATAAGATAACTGATTTAACTCGAGTTCCAGCAAGACTGAAGAAATGTGTATCCTCATTATTCTTTCCTAGATGATAAATGAAGTTTCTTCTGTCTATGGCTGCAAACAGCAATATGGGTTAAACCAATTTTTTTCACTCTGAGAAATCATGAGGAATATTTGCACACAGAATCACAAAAATACATGTACGTTCAGATTCAACCCCAGAACCACTGGTCTCCCATGGTGGGACCCAGACATGGGTATTTGAAGGAGTTTCACAGGCGTCTGAGTGGCTCAGTCAGGTAAGCATCTGCCTTCGACTCAGGTCATGATCCCGGGGTCCTGGGATCAAGGGTCCTGCATTGGGCTCTCTGCTCACCAGGAGTCTGCTTCTCCCTCTTCCTCTCTCCCTGCTCGGGCATTCACTCTCTCTCTCTCTCTCAAAAAATGAAATCTTCAAAAAGTTTTACAAGTGACTGAGGCTTCTTCTACCTATAAGAATGTTTGCCAAAGCTCTAATATTTATTTATTCCCAGGTATGCAGCTTTTGTTTGGAAAAGCTTGGTATAGGCAGGAATCAGTACTTAGGCTCTAAACTGCCATTATTATATGCTTTGGGGGCCTCCAGTGTAGATTTTCTGCATGTGGACCTGAAGGCTGCCCGAGTTCATTATCCTGATTTCTCAACCTAGTTAGCATGTTTACTTGGGGCAAATGATTTCTGAGCTTCAGTTTCCTTATCAACAAAATGGGACTTGTAATTGTACTCAATTTCTAAAATCATAAAAATTATATCCAGGATCTATAAAGAACTCCTCAAACTCAACACACACAAAACAGACAATCATATTAAAAAATGGGCAGAAGATATGAACAGACACTTCTCCAATCAAGACATACAAATGGCTATCAGACACAGGAAAAAATGTTCATCATCACTAGCCATCAGGGAGATTCAAACTAAAACCACATTGAGATACCACCTTACACCACTTAGAATGGCCAAAATTAGCAAGACAGGAAACAACATGTGTTGGAGGGGATGTGGAGAAAGGGGAACCCTCTTCCACTGTTGGTGGGAATGCAAGTTGGTATAGCCAGTTTGGAGAACAGTGTGGAGATTCCTCAAGAAACTAAAAATAGAGCTTCCCTATGACCCTGCAATTGCACTACTAGGTATTTACCCCAAAGATACAGATGTCGTGAAAAGAAGGGCCATCTGTACCCCAATGTTTATAGCAGCAATGGCCACGGTCGCCAAACTGTGGAAAGAACCAAAATGCCCTTCAATGGATGAATGGATAAGGAAGATGTGGTCCATATACACTATGGAGTATGATGCCTCCATCAGAAAGGATGACTACCCAACTTTTGTAGCAACATGGACGGGACTGGAAGAGATGATGCTGAGTGAAATAAGTCAAGCAGAGAGAGTCAATTGTCATATGGTTTCACTTATTTGTGGCGCATAGCAAATAGCATGGAGGACAAGAGGAGTTAGAGAGGAGAAGGGAGTTGGGGGAAATTGGAAGGGGAGGTGAACCATGAGAGACTATGGACTCTGAAAAACAATCTGAGGGGTTTGAAGTGACGGGGGGGTGGGAGGTCGGGGTACCAGGTAGTGGGTATTAGAGAGGGCACGGATTGCATGGAGCACTAGGTGTGGTGCAAAAACAATGAATACTGTTACGCTGAAAATAAATTTTAAAAAAGTTAAATGAGGTAATGCAGGTTATCTCATATTATAGTTACAGCTCACTCAAGGTTAGCTAATACTATCTCATTTGGCTGTGGAAAACTGTTATCTTTTAAATTTGGTGTGCATGCAACCAGAGTGTTTAATATTATTAAATATTAATTTAATATTATTAATTTAATATTAACTTTAATATTCTTAAGTGCTAAGTAGACCTCTGGAGGCTTGGAAACGTAGGCCAACTGAGATTTCTGTGAGGAACTGGAAAAGTAGCTTTCAGTTCTTGTAGAGGATGTTTCAGTCTGCTATTGCTACAGTAGGACCCAGACTCCATGCCGACATTTAAATGAGACCCTTTTAAGAGCCAAGAAGAAAATAAGGAAGGTACTTTGGTGAAATACATTAAATTTTCAGTGGCAACAAAATTAAGAAAGAACCAACTTCTTGACGCTATAAGCGTTATTTTGTTTCTGTGGGCTTTTGTTTTCTTCATATTATTGGCATGGTATGATTTGGGTTGTACTGTTATTCTGATGCCCTGATGTAACATATCAGGTGTGCTTACCTGTAACAGAGAATTGAACCTAGTTTGACAAGAGAACTAGAACTGTCTTCTCCCTCTGGTCTGGCATTGCAACAAGTTAATTTTTGTGCTTTCCTGATTCACTCTGACTTTTTTGTGTGTGTTTAGGGGCGGGACATCAAAGAAGCATTCATAACATGCTTGAGCTTCTCACCTCCCACCCCTTGCTCTCTGCTGCTACCACAGGAGCTCTACTGGTAACGGCACCTGACCATGTAGGAGGGACTTCTCTGCCCTTTGCTTATCACCTCCCCTGCCAGAGCCAGAATAATCTTTAGATTTGTCAGAGATGGGTGCCTTTAAAACAAACAACCAAACCAAACCAAACCAAACACTGTGCCTCTCCTATGTGTCAACAGGTACATTCAGCAGCCATAGATACTATACTACTCACTTCTTCAAATAGCCCATTTTATACAGGAGGCATGCAGGTCATAGAATTTTCAGGTAGCTGCTCTCAAGTGGCAAAATAAGGATATCTGGGCTTCCTCACCCTGGATCCTTTGCCCACTTACTATAGAAAGAGGGAAACGAAGGGGTGGGGGGGTGAAGAAATTTTGGAAAACTTATTCTATCTCATCCATTTACTTTGAGAAATCTGACTCAGGGTTAAATGATTTGCCGCAGGCAAAGAGCCAGTCAGAAGCCTTTCTGGGAAGAACAACAGATCACTTCACTTTTAGAAGTCTTAATCTGAAAATCCCACAAGGCACATGAAGGACACAAGACCCATCCTAAACAGCTGTCTGCTGTGGTGACCATTCCAACTCATTGCTGGGGCAGTCTACTTACAGCATATTGCCTTTGGTTCAGTAGACTGAGGGACCCTCTGGACCCTTAATGTCCAGTTGCAAGGCAACTGGAAAATTCTCTTAAGAGTGAGTCTGCCCCACAGAGTTAGAACTTGAAACTAAAGGCAAAGAAAAACTATCAGCTATCAACACTGGGTTAGTGGTAAGCATAGAATTCACATGGTTAAGAAAAAAACTTACTAAGATTATTAAAAGTACATATAGATATGCTTTAGAAATGTGAGGTTCTATTAATCTTACTTTCTCTGAATATATATGACAGCTTTAAAGTGTTCACCTACAATCAATTCCCCCTTTTCATAATAAGAGGATAGTATCTTACAAAATGCTATTTTTAAATGTAAGAAGGTTTGAGGAACAAAATTCTCCTCTTGTGAGTCCACTTGCAGTTAGAAATTAATTTGAATACAATACAGTGAAAAAGTTCATGAATACTTACCCCAGAGACAATTACATGGGATTCTCATTAATAAAAGCACACACATAACAGCCAAGAACAATAAATGAGCTAATTTTCCACTGATACTAGTGAACGTATGTCTATATATTCCATAGCCTTTGCCATCTGTGAAAGAGAATGTTGGTGAGCAGCATGATTCACAGGAGCTATAAGGTGAAAGAATAAAAACTGAAACAACAAATTTCTAATATATACTTTTAAATAATTACATATAAGTAATTAATTAAATATAATTATATATTCACAAATATATATTCATATATAGTTAATTAAATATAAGTAATATATTCACAAATATATTAAAAATATAATATATTCATAAATATAAGTAATATATTCACAAAATCTTCAAGAATGAAAAGGTCAGACAAGATGATAGATTGATAAGTAAATGCAGAAAAAATAACAGATTCAAGCTCTCCTGAAAAGGCTTATAAACGTCAAAAATAAAAGGGGGGGAGGACTGATCAAAAACTCTAATTGCATTAAATGGATTTTAGAAAAACTTACTATGTTGATACAAAGCATGGGATAATGACATATGCATAATATGTTGTTATCAAGCAATAATGAAAGCATATTTTAGATGATTACAATATCCACTCTTCAATAATATTAATACCTTTAATACCTTAGCACCTTTAGAAATAGCATAGTGGATAGTGAAGTTGTTTTCTTGAATGATTACTTTGAACAGATGAAAGACTTTATATTGAAATCTGTATACAACTGCCACTCAATTTTCTGTTCATGATCATGATTCTATCTTTGGGCATTTCATAGCAATTTTACAAATTCAACCATAACTTAAAATGTCATTATTAAAATAATGTTACATAAGCCTTTTTGGTTTAGTTGGGATTCTAGCTGAAAACAAGGATATTCAGAGTTTACAAATCACAGTTGGCTCATCTTCTACCTTATTAGCTGTTATCAAAAATCTGATTTATAATGGAAGGAGGAATTTAGAGGCATGGTTAGAACAACAGTGACTACTTTGACCAGAAAAAGAAAATCCCAGCGTCTTATAGTTTACATCATAGTATATTAAGAGTCTTCAAAATAAATAAATCTTTTAAATATCTACAGCCTAGCTGAGGGGAAGTGGGGGTTAAACACATTCATCTTCGTTCCTTCTGGTTCTGTTTTCAGCAAACACGACGGCACAGAGCAGATAATTTTCCTCTTCTCCCCCCACCAGACCCTAACTTGCACTGTTGCTGGAAAAATGCCTGGTGGTTTGGCAGAAGAGAGTTTACACCCGTATGGTCCGGAGACCCCATCTCAGCCCGAAGAGGAGCTATAAATCCCTCCCAGCGCCTTCGCTGAGGGCTCGGCGGTGTCCGGTGCCGACGCAAGAAGCTGCATTTTTAGCCTCCGTGACAAGTGCAAGCGCGCACGGTGCAGCCACCGACGCAAAGACCATCGCCTCGGAGTCCCCACAGATGAAGAGAACAGTCCAGAGAAGTCTGGCCAGCCCCACACACATTCTCTTAAGACCTAGCCAAGTTATACCAGCACAGCCCCGGAGAGGGGTTTTGAACTTTATGGTTAAGAAAGCGCCCCTCGGACGCCTGGGTGGCTCCGTTGGTTAAAGCCTGCCTTAGGCTCAGGTCATGATCCCGGAGTCGGAGGATCGAGTCCCGCATCAGGCTCCCAGCTCCACGGGGAGTCTGCTTCTCCCTCTGACCTTCCCCTCGCTCATGCTCTCTCTCACTGTCTCTCTCTCAAATAAATAAATAAAATCTTAAAGAAAGAAAGAAAGAAAGAAAGAGCGAGCCCCTTGGTGCGCGCGCTGCCGGCCTGGGAACAGGCATTCATGGGCGGGCGAGCTCGGGGAAGGAAGACCCCCTAAAGTGGGGCTGGTGACCAGAGTGACACTTTCCTGGATTGTGGTCCCACAGAGGGTGCCCGAGGAACTAGAGCGGGATTGAGGAAAAGTCAAAAGAGTAAAGGTGCAAAAAGGTGCAGAATACAAAGTAACAGTCCCCAGGGGCTAACGGGAATCTGCCAGGCAGCGGAAGCCCTGCCGACCACAGACCAGCCCGGCCCCCCCTTACCGGCGCCCCGCGGCGACTCGGTCCCTGCAGCGTCGCCACGAAGCCCCCGCCCGGTTCGGCAACAGGTCGGTCCGTATCCCCGCTGCGGCGGCCGGGCTCCTCCAGCCACCTGCCCCGGCCCGGCCAGCGGCTCAGCGCAGCAGGTCCCTGCCCGCCTGCTGGGCGCCTGGGCTCTGCGCTTCCTCCCAGCCTCGTCGCCCCCTTCGGAGGAAACGTCACTCTCCCGGGGCACCAGCTGGCTGCTCGGATGCCAGAGAAGCTCCTCTCAGCCCACTAAGGGCCATCGGGATACCTCCTCTGGAAATTCAGAACGGCGTGCTGCAAAGGAAAGAAAGCATCTCTATGACTGCTTGTTTGCCTCTCTGCACCTTGGGCAATTGATTTAGCCTCTCGGTGCCTCCGCTCCCTCTTTCATAAAATAGAGACGATGGTGGTAACTGGGAGCCTGAGAAGTAAATGAATGTGTATGCACAAAATGCCTGGAATGGGTCCTGGGACATATTAAGCATTCAATAAAATCTGTTGTTTTAAAGTTCTCATCACATCTGTGAGTCCTTGTGAAGGCCTTTCAGGTTACAGGAAAACCTCTCTGAAATTCTGGAAATGTGAATTCCCATCATAATTAGAAGGCGAAAGGAATGAACTGGCGTAAGTGTTCAGTGATGGTGACAAGAAAATCTGCTTCATTGGAAATTGCTAATAGATCATGCCTAAAACTTAACGCATTAACTTAGAGGTTTATACAATTACTGAGGTGGAATATTTAAAGGTACCTTAAAGGTACTTTAAGATAGCAACGTAGGTAGGGTCAAGGTGGGTAAAGCTTTCGCGTATGCTGTCAGGTCTGACCCTCACAGCAGTAGGCTTGTTAAACAGTTGGTTGTTATAATTATTCCCAGTCCATACAGAGAGAGGCACCGAGGTTCAGTGGCTAGTCCAAAACCACAGCGGTGGTTTTCAAATGACAAAGCCAACTTTGGAAGACAAATTCAGTTCTCTCACCATTAAAATCTCTCTGCTGGAAGCACTGATAAATGTGGGATACAGGAAAAAGCTGCTTGAAGAGACCTTTTCAAATAGGATTCCTGGGTCCTGGATTAAGGTTGTAGATTCAGATCTATGCCTGTTCAAACCTGGATTATGACCATGTTGAGGATGTAGAAAGAAGAATCTCTCCCAAAGCCTTACCAGGTTCAAGGGAGAGATGCCTTCCCACTTCTGTGAAGTCTGTCTATCCCTGGGCACAGAAAGTCATGGGGTGGGGGGAAGACTTTGAATAGTTACTAACTGGAGGCAAGTGTTAGAAAAATAAAGTCAGGAAAATGAAGGTATGAAGTGAAAAGCATTCTGTGTTTTTAACCTGAGCTTCTCCTATCAAAGGGCAAAAAAGAATGTGGAGGGCAAATGGGTGGCTCAGTCAGTTACGGACCAACTCTTGATCTCAGCTAAGGTCTTGATCTCAGGGTTGTGAGTTTAAGCCCTGCAATGGGCTCCACACTGGACATGAAGCTTACTTGAAAGAAAAAAATGTGGCCCATCACCCCCATATAATGGGGTGTCTCCCTGCTGTCTCCCTGCTTCTACTGGAAAAACAGATCATCAAAATAAATAGGAATAATAGCACTGCTTTCTGATGAGACAGTGAGGTAATGTCTAGTTTGTGAGAATTTTGTTACAAATTAAAAGAAATACAATACTTGCCATGAAAGAGTCATTAAATTAGGAGTCACTTGCTGTCTTTTATAAAATAACAGTGTGTACTACTGTCCTGATTCCACTTTCCAAACCTCATGGGAAATATTAGACCATGTCCATAAGCAGGAGAAAATTATATACAGAGAGGGACCTGAAATATGCTTTTCTATTACTACTTTCCCCTAAAGCCCAAACACACTGCCTTAACCACGCTTTCATTTATTCTGCTTTACCTTAACCCAGTTTTGGTAGAAAAGCTAGTCTTCCTGCTAGACAATGTTTTTCTCTGCAACTGTAAGCCTCACTCCCCACCTTCTCCCACATTTTCAGGATTCTCACATACTCTCTCTTGTCTAGGTCTCCTCTCCTTGTCAAATGAATTATTCCTACTAGCTTTTAACTATGCTTGATCTCTCCCATTAAAATAAGTCCCCACAAGGCTTTAAGTACACGTACCCATGTCGGTACTTCCCAGGCACATCCATACTGTAAACTACAGTCCAGTTCTACTGTCTGCATGTTCTTGCTTCTTTCTCACTCATCAACCTGACCCAACCAAGCTTCTCTCTCATTCTAAATGTCCCATCTCTACAATAACCTTTCAAAGATCGTCAATATCCTCCATGCTGATAAATACACTGGATTTTTTTCAGGCAGGATTTTTACTTGGTCGTTGAGTGCTTGGCTTCCTTATGAAATAGTTTCTTCTCTAGATATCTGTTTGACAATATTTCTCTCTCTCTCTTTTTTTTTTTTTTTGTTTACCCTATGGGTTACTTGTTTCTTACGCAGTCATTTAATATATACGCTACCTTAAGACTCAGTGCTAGGCTCATTCCTCTCCTTAGTCTGGATTAAACTCTAGGCATTCTTATACACACCAGTGCCCTCTATTACCACATATATTCAGGAAATCCTGAATATTTATAGCTTTGTAACTCCTCACAGTTCCAGACTCCTATGTGACGTTTCCCAATTGCTATTTCAAAGTTAACCCCTAATTCAGCATGTCTAAAAGTAAAGTCATGGTCTACTTCCTAAAACGTTGTTTCCCAGCTCAGTTAATAGCATTTCCACCCATTCTTTTCACTGCTAACTTAAATGTGGTGGAGCCCAAGACACAAGCAAATTCCTGGAAATATATACATCAAATAGGTCAAAAGAATTAATGCATCAATCAGAAAATTACTCATTTGTATTAACTAAAAGGTGGAAAACCAGAGGCAATATGATTTACAAACTCAATGAAGTTTATAGGAACATGAAAAACTTTATTACAATGTACCAACAGAAAGAAAAAATAAATAGGACATTTAGGTAAATTAGAATCTCATCTATACAAAAATATGAATTCTTCTAAGTAATGTCTGAATAAGCACCTGAATAACAAAACAGTATACTGTCATAGTGGTATGATTGTACAGTGAGCATATTTTTTCCCAGAATTTTTATTAATTATTTTATAATAACATTTGTAAAATTAAAAAAAAGAAAAATGTTACTAAATTAAATAAAACACCAGAATGGAAAATCAGGAGTCCTAGAATCTGGTTCACTTTTGTTTTTTTAGTGCTTCATGCATTTCAGCTTTTTCATGTATAGTATAAAGGGATTCAAAAAGTGTTTTTCAGTTGTAAAGGCCTTGTTAAAATCTAACGAGTTATCCTATTTATTCTGGCAAAACAAACCATCTACCTTGCTTTCCAAATTAGCCTATTACCTTTTCTTTCTAGAAAGAAGTCTATTTCATTCGCTTAAATAATATTTGTTGACTCTTTACCATTGGGTAAAATCATGTATTAATACTTTGGAGGGGCAGGGGGAAATGAGTGGGACTTAAATACGCAAAACGGATTAATATGTGATTAGGAAAAGAAGTTTAGACTCAAAGAGGAAAGGTTATTATAGATGGAAGGATCAAGGGCTTGACATTTGAGCTAAGTATCAAGGAATAAGTTCCATTTAGGAATGTGGAGATGGGGGTCAGGGTGGATGAAGTAGGTCAGGCAGAGCAGACAGTATGAGCAAAGTTAAGGTGTTAGAGAACTCAGGGTTATGAGGAAACAGTTCCTTGCTTGGGTATATGGGAGAAGCATAAGCTGCAGGAGAGAGGAGAGAGGGTATTAGACTCTTTAGGATCAGGGCTACCCTATATTGTAACGCTGTGCAGCTGCTCACAGAAGTGATGGGGGTGGGGCTTTTCGGTTGCTTGTCATGAACCCTAAAAGGTGTTCCATGTTTGAAGCTCAACAACACAGCCAACATGACATGGGAGGGATAGAATGAGGGAACCAAATAGATGAGTCCAAAATCTTGTTCCTCATTCCCCATAAATTGTGCACAGAATGCAGCAAAACCAAACCAAACCAAACCAAACCAAAACGAAAAACCACATTCTCTATTGAGGATATTCAAAGTGCCTAAAGAGTTTTGATCTAGTCTAGATAAGAAGTCTCTGCGCACAAATTAACCAACAGAAAGAGTCAGTCTCAGTTAGCAGTGAGAACAGTCTAGTGAGAACAGTCTCTTCTCTAAAAGGCCTGATGAAGCTGGTTTTAGCTCAGGGAACCGCATCTGACCCATCAATGCCTGGGGTCCTTTCTCTTTACCTGTAATGGGCAGGTACCATCTTAGTAGGAGATGGGGGAGAGAAGGCTGTATTGCCGTAAGACCTCATCCAAACAAGTGATTGTGAGGTTATGAATTCACGTGTGTTATGGTTTTGTCCCTTCGCTCCCCTCGCACTATTAAGAATAACATAGCAGTTTAAGAAAATAAAGAAATTACATTTATGATGTATATCTTAGTATGTCATTGTGAGACCCTGTTATGGAGATTTAAATCCTGGAGGCTTTATTTACTAGTTTATGATCACAAAGAAATTACTAAACTTAAATTTCATTTCCTTTAAAATGGAACAATGTCCTTTTAAATGGGAAAACTCAAAAAGTGCTTTTAAAATTAAATATTAATTTACAGGCTTATGTCATGAAATATGCCAAACCCCTCATAATCCTGACAAAAAGGATTCTGTTTTACCCTATTTTTACAGACGGAAGAATTGCAGCTTAGAACAATGATTCTCAATTTTAATGGAAAAAAATTTTTTTAAAGATTTTATTTATTTATTTGTCGGAGAGAGAGAGAGGAAGAGAGAGCGAGTGAGCACAGGCAGACAGAGAGGCAGGCAGAGGCAGAGGGAGAAGCAGGCTCCCCGCCAAGCAAGGAGCCTGACGTGGGACTCCATCCCAGGACACTGGGATCATGACCTGAGCCGAAGGCAGACGCTTAACCAACTGAGCCACCCAGGCAGTGTAGAATCTAACTCCGTAGTTCTACGTGGGAATGAGAGTCTGCGTTTCTCACAAACTCCCAGACGATGCAGGTCCTGCTGATCCAGAGAGACACTGTGAACAGCACAGTCCTACAGAAGTTAGTAACCAAAGTCACACAGCTAGTAAGTGATAGGGACAGTGTTTGACCCCAATTTTGCCCGAGCCCCAAGACTGTGGTTGTCTATTATGCTAACTCTACAAAAGGAAAGTGAAATTCATTCACTTAATGTGCCTGGGTGGCTCAGTTGGTTAGCCAACTGCCTTCAGCTCAGGTCATGATCCTGGAGTCCCGGGATCAAATCCCTCATTGGACCCCCTGCTCAGTGGGGAGTCTGCTTCTCCCTCTCATCCTCTCCCCTCTCATACTCTCTCTCAAATAAATAAATGCCTGATCATGAATGCATGGGTGTGCTAAAACTTGAAATATGTCAAAGCAATGGGGAGGTTATGCACATGGAACAAACTGGGGTTTAAGCAACTCTAGTTTCTTTTTACAATAGAAAATGTAAAGTCAGAATCAATCGATACAGTTGGTCCTTGAATAACCTGGGTGTAAACTATGTGGATCCACTTATGACATGCAATTTTTCCCCCATAAGTACACTATATTACTGCAAATATATTTTCTTTTCCTTATGATTTATTTAATAACATTTTCTTTTCATTTTCATTTTCTTTTCTCTAGCTTACCTTAAGAAAACAGTATGTAATATATATATAATATGCAAAGTATGTGTTAATCAACAGTTAATCCATTGTATGTCAGAGTCAGTTTATGTTGTCAACTTAGACTGTAAAGTGCTCTAATCATCTGAAATGACTAAATCCATTTATCAGCCCTCTGCCAGAATGAAGAATTTCCTTTCTGGTAAAGACCAAAACTTGTCATTATCAAAAATTTTTGAGCTTTAACTCAGAATTACACATATAAAGTTCAGAACTAAAAGCAGTCCAAAGATTATCTCAATACTATTGAACTCAGAAATGATGATGACGAGAGATGTAGAAAGACAAATGTTAGACTCCAGAAGTTATATTACTCACTGTTAAAATTTTGTATAATAAGGTTTTCAAATGGCAGTTCAACAGGATAGCCTTTAAAGATGAGATTTCTGGGGACAGGACCTCAGAAAAATCTCCCAGTTGATTTAGATAATTAGCCAAATTCCCAGAGGTTTGGGAGTCTCTGAAGATCTTTTTAGAGCCTCCAGATAACTTTGAGACGTAATCAGGACAAGCATTATTTCCATATTATATGGATATGAAAGAAAGCAACAACAGACACACTCAGAAAGTTCACCCGAGTTCACAGAACTGACCGTGGTGTTGAAAACAGAAGCATCTTCTGGTTACAGACCTAATGTTTTTCTTTCTCTTAACATTTTTTTAAAAAAGATTTATTTATTTATTTGAGAGACAGAGAGAGAGCATGAGCAGAAGAGGCAAAGGGAGAGAGAATCTAAGACAGAGTCTGCACTGAGCACAGAGCCCCATGTGGGGCTCAATCCTACAACACTGAGATCATGACCCCAGCCGAAATCAAGAGTTGGACACTCACGCAACTAACTGCACCACCCATTCCTCCTAACATTTTAAGCTGCTAGAGAAATGCCCCAAACTAGAAACTTGGAATTCTTTTGAGAAATGCCCCAAAGTAGAAACCTGAGGGAATAGGGAAGTGGAAAAGAGAATATAATCAATGGTGCTGTCCGTGATCAATATACTGTGATTTGCATGCATTTGATTTGATTACAATTGATTTCAGATATATTTCTTGAATCCTTAGAATGAATAGGAAAAAAATTTTCTATAAAAGGACCATATCTTAAAATACCTTAATAATTACTTTCAGCATCTGTACTGTATGTTCTATGCATTAGGTTATGTATTATTTAGGATAATTTGTGTTGTCTTTACTCCCATGGTTTGAGGACTATGGCTAGGGACCTGGGATGGGAGGGTGGCTAGCTGGGCATGTGTGGTCCCCATGGCCATGGCTAGCTGAGGAGAAGGGGCCTTAACCTAAACTTTGAGTACACCAAATCCTAGGGAGAGAACTAAGTTGAGAGCAGCAGTCGGCAGGGAGAGTACGTGGGCAGGGATTTTTCTGTAGTCTTGGTGAGAGAACTGCACTAAAGAGTCAGGGAAATGGAAAAGAGGGGATGGGGGAGGATTCTGGATGTAGGCACATGCTGCGGGAACTTGCTCTGTAACTCGATTTGGAATTTCAGGAACCAGAGGATGCTAATACAATTAATGTAAACAAAGTCCAGAGAAAGATGTCCACCCTGGAGATAATGCTGATTCAGCTTTAGACACTTCATTTAAGGTGAATCCAGGAGAGCCAGATGGGGATGCCAAATAAGCAGCTGAAATATAGAACGGGAGTACACCAGAGAGATGAGTTTTCCAATATAGATTTTGGTAGTCATCCACATGGAGGTGACAGTTAAAGCAGTAAGAGTAAGTTGACTCAGCAAGGGAAAAACTGAAAAGAGAAACAGCTTGAATAAAGACCTTTAAGAGATCTCTGGATGATAGAAAAAAGCAGGATAGTCCTGGGAAATAGATGAGGATAAATTAGAAACGTGTGGAAAGAATGTGTCCAGCATCATGGAATAAAATAAAATCGAAGCAGGAAAGTTTCAAAAAGGACACAGTAGGGGCTCCTGGGTGGCTCAGTGGGTTAAAGCCTCTGCCTTTGGCTCTGGTCGTGATCTTGGGGTCCTGGGATCGAGCCTTCATCAGGCTCTTTGTCCAGCAGGGAGCCTGCTTCCTCTTCTCTCTCTGCCTGCCTCTCTGCTTACTTGTGATCTCTCTCTCTCTGTCAAATAAGTGAATAAAAAAAAGCTAAAAAAAAATAAGGTGTTATGAATGATTGTATGGGAGAAATAAGAGTCTTGCATGTAGCAGAGGCAGTGGGAAAGGAGAAATTAACAGGAATTTTAGGGGACTGAACTTAATGAGGGAAACAGAGGTATTAATGTGACTTTTATGTCTTATAAAAAATACTCTGCATTCTCAACGAAATCCTTCCATTATTCTGGACTCTATGAGTAGGGAGATGTGATCATCCTGACTTCTGAATCTAATCCTTTGCATGCTTCCTGAATGATTCTGTCTTATTCTCATCTCTGAGATCTACCCTTCCTGATTTCAGACTGAAAAAAGAAGGAAGCTCTGAACAGGGCACAACGTGGATGAAACTTGAAGACATGCTGAGTGAATTAAGCCTTTTGCAAAAAGATAAGCACTATATGATTCCACTCATGAGGTCCCTAGAGTAGTCAAAGTTAGAGACAGAAAGTAGAAGAGTGGTCGCCAGGGTTGGGGGGAAGGAATGGGAAGATATTCTTAATGGGTATAGAGTTTCAGTTTTTTTTTTTTAAAGATTTTATTTATTTATTTGACAGATAGAGATCACAAGTAGGCAGAGAGGCAGCCAGAGAGAGAGAGAGGAGGAAGCAGGCTCCCTGCTGAGCAGAGAGCCCGATGCGGGACTCGATCCCAGGACCCTGAGATCATGACCTGAGCCGAAGGCAGCGGCTTAACCCACTGAGCCACCCAGGCGCCCCTAGAGTTTCAGTTTTGATAGATGAAAAGGGTTTTTGAGATTGGATACACAATAATGTAAATGTACTTAATAATATTGAACTGTACACCTAAAATGGTTAAGATAAGTTTTATGTTATGTGTATTTTACCACAATTAAAAAAAATAATTGCAATCCATTTTTAAAAAGTATGCCCAAAATGTATATATACACACATATATATGTATGTATATAAAAAATGTGTATATATATATGTATGCATGTATATATATATACACACACACACACACCATGTTTTTTAATACACATCTTCTTCATTCATTGATCTAGGGATAGACAGTTGGGTTGTTTCCATACCTTGGCTATTGTAAATACTGCTGCAGTAAACATAGGATGCATATATCTTTCCAAACTAGTGTTTTTGTTTTCTTTGGTTGAATACCCATTAGTGGAATTACTGATCATATGGTAATTCAATTTTTAATTTTTTGAGGCACCTCCATGTTTTCTACAGTGGCTATACCAATTTGCACTTGTAGTCAGTCTGATCAAATTTTCTATTTCTTCCTAATTCAGGTTTTGAAGGTTATATAGTTCCAGAAATTTACCCTTTTCTTCTAGGTGGTCCAATTTTGGCTACAAAACAATTCTGAAAGTATATCTTGCATCTTTTCTGACCACAACGGTATGAAACTAGAAATCAATCATAAGAAAAAATCTGGAAAGAATGCAAATACATGACGGTAAACAATATGCCACTAAACGATGAATGAGTCAACCAAAAAATAAAAAAGGAAATACAAAAACACAGAGAAAAATGAAAATGAAAACGCAATGGTCTAAAATATTTGGGATGCAGAAAAAGCTATTCTAAGAGGGGAAAATTATAGCAATACAGGCCTACCTCAAGAAGCAAGCGAAATCTGTACCTACCCTTACACATCAAGGAGGTAGAAAAAGGAGAACAAAACCCCAAAGTGGTAGAAAAAAGGAATTAAAGATTAGAATAAAAATAAATGAAATAGAAACTAAGAAACAGAACAGATCAATGAAACCAGGAACTGGTTCTTTGACAAGATAAATAAAACGGACAAACTTTTAGCTAGTAAGATTGTAAAAAAAAAGGAAGAACTAAACCTCGGGAGGAAGGAGGACAATCAACAACTGACATCACGAAATTTCAAAGGATCATAAGAGATTCAGAAAAATTATAACACGACACTTGATGAGGATAACTGTGTCTTGGTTTCCATTCTGGCATAGCCCCTTACTTGTCTCACTGAGGACGAGCACCTTCAGTAGCACTGCCCTGGATTCCGCAGAACTTAGATATGCTTAGCACATTGTACATGGTCAGTAGGTTTTTGCTGAACAAGAACTTTCACCCAGTGTCCAGTGTTGTAATGTGCAAAATTGAACAGGAGGGATTTTTACATCAATACTATACCACTACCTAATGCGTCTGGCAAGTAAGGTTGTTAAAATCCTTTAAGAGGAACAATTTTTAAATACCCTCAAAAGGAATATTGCATTCAAAATATTATGACTAATTCCTCTGATTCAAGCTACTTATTTCCAAAACTTATGAACCGTTCACTGTGGCAGAATTGTGCCATGCTTGCTATTAAAAGCAAAGAAGCTAAGTATTAGCCCACTCAGTCCTTATTGCTATTTGCCTGATCAGTGACTTACAGTCATCTGAGTCTCTTACACATGTGCCATTGGGATGTTTTCTATTATTTATGCTTGTGAAGATAATAAGACAACTCTATCATACAAAAACCTAATTGTCCTTCTAGTGTCCTTCCAGGAGGAATCTTTGAGACTTTAAACTTTGTCTAGCTCTGGTATCCTACTTTAAGCTGTGTAATCCAAATATTTTAATTTTTAATAATTGAATAAGAGAGCTTTGGTTGATTTAAGATTTTTTAACTTGAAGTAGAGAAGGCAGCACCTCCTTTTAGTATAAAGGTATTACAGTATAACCCACAGACATACTGCTGTTAACATATTAAATGAGAGAAATAGCTCACAGCGAAGATGGACATAGATAACTCTTTAGAGCAGATTGAGGCCAGCCAACCTCCTGTACAATTAAGTGACATTACTAACCCTGGAGAATTACAAGATAAAGGCTTTGAAACTGATGCAGCACCCATACTCCTCAGCTGCACCTAGGAATCTTCTTCCAAAGCGTACAGTGTGAAAACAGGAGGGGAGAGAACAACTGTACAACGGAGAAAATTGGCAAACATTGCCATAGCCAAATGAGTAGGGACAACTTTGATAGTGATCAATCATGTTGGTAGTAGTATCCTTGATATGAGAAAATAAAAATGGCATTTTACTTTTCTAATCTTCCTCCTCAGAACACAGTTTTACCATGAGAAAAACATCGGATCAATCCAAATACAGTGCATTCTACAAAATTCTACCTGACTAGTACTTCTCAAAACTGTAAGGATTGTTTAAAACAAGCAAAGTTTAAGAAGATATCATAGCCAAGAGGATTCTAGAAAACAATTGAATGTAATGTGGTATCCTAGATAAGATCCTAGACTAGAAAAAGGATATCTGGTAAAAAACAAAGGAAATATGAATATAGACTTTAATAAATAATTGTACATTAATAGTGATTCATTAATCATTACAAATGTACCATACTAATGTAAGATGTTAATAATGGGAGAAATTAGGTGCAGGGTATATACAAGGACTCTCTATATTCATAAATTTTCTCTAAATCCATAGTTGTTCTAAAATACAAAATTTATTTTAAAAGCCTGTAGAGAGAAATCACTCACTATATACATCATGATAACTGAAATGACTTGAGATATTGCAATCAAAAAGAATTTAATGTCAAGAATTGCACACAAGAGATGGAAGAGCTAAGAAACCAGAGAGAAAAGAGGTGGAAGCTGCCGTCACTCTGAGGGCTGGAGGATCAAGGAGTGGGGGACAGCATTAGAGCCCCCAGAAGAAGCTGGAAGAAATAGAGGGCCTGTCCAGAGGGAGCTGGGACCACAGAAGGAAGGAAAATCTGGTGGGAAACTGGATTGAAACCAAGAAAAACAGTCAGTTGGTACAGAAAGAAAAGATAAATATTCTGGCTACTTCTCCCTTGCTACTTTATAGTCCTTGGCCAGTGCTTCCCATTAGCCAACCCACCTAGAAGCCAATGGGGGAATGAAATCTGGGAAATAGAGTAATTTGGGATAGAGAACTTTTTACTCACTTCTTACTCTAATTTTCTAATGTGCTTTCCCAAATCCTTTATTCAGGAAAAACATTTCTCTTCATAAGCAGTTTTACTTCATTTACTTTATGTTCTTTAATCAACCATGAAACTTGCTTGAATTATGTTTCCTCAAAAGAGCTCAGTCACCTCATTGTGGAAAGCAAATATCAAAAAATTTGCTAGCTTAATATAAACATCTTGAAACAAAAGTTTTGAAAAAAACTTTGCTCTTCTGCTATTTCTTTGAAATAGGGAAAAACACGGGAACTCAATGATCAGGGAACCCAGCTGAACATTATGAATTTTCAGTATGGCCAAACATATTTAATGTCTGGGATTAGGCAGCATTTTGAAAGGGAGAAAGTGTGTGAGTGGTTTTGAAGGGTAGAGCACCTCAGGAAAAGTAGGATATAAACAATTTATTTGATATGTGTAAGCTAAAGTTAGAAGATGTTCTAGTTTAGCCAAAGTATTAAGTTTAAGATTGAAGAAATATTATACCCTCCATGAATTTCTAGCTCAGGCTTTCAGTTGAGAAACTGAGTGGGTTAGGTTGTGACCCACCATGTACAAATCAGGACACGGCACTTGGAGAAAGAACTTCTTTCATGCTGTGTTTGATGTCATTATCTTCCCAGAATTCTTGTTGGAAAATCTTGGAGTTTTATTCAACAGAAGGAATTCCTTATATCTCCCAAAATGAAAGATAAAGTTAATCCTAGGGAACCACAGTTAAAAATAAATCAACACCAATGCCAAATTAGAGATTTAAGTACACAAAATGAGGAATACAGCCTTTTAACCAACAGGGAGTCAAATGGCACTATTATATATTTAATTCAGAGATTTTTGTGTTAGGTGTCCGAGAACTTAAACACAAAATTCAAGGTATGTTTTCTTTCTCAGGAGGCTATAATTTTGGCAATGAGGACAACATGCTAATTTTACTCTCAGAACTCATTCCAGCATCACTAGGAATGTCATCATTACTTTGTAATATGCCATGGGAAGCTTAACAACATGATTTAATCAGAATGGCTGTGGTTTCACCCAAACTAAGAAAAAATAAATGAACTCCACTATCATGTCCAGGATGCAAGGACCAACCGCATATAGATAAGAGCAGGGTGGGGAAGGATATGCACAGTTACAGAGGTTGTGTATGATCTTAGAGCTCTGGGAAGGAAAGCAGAATGGGAGCCTTAAAACTACTTACTGAGAGGGGAGTCCAAATATTAGCCATCAACAAGACTGTTATATAGCCTAAAATCTCTTCTACTGGAAAACTTAATCTTAGTATACCAAGTAATGGCTTTTTCTACGTTTGTTCTCCTGATTCCAAAGAGTATGTCATCACACAAACTAAACATATGTTAAATGTGCTTGCCAGAATACATTTCTCTTTCTAAATCTCTAAAGAGCTCTTTTGGCTCTTCACTTTCCCATCCATCCTGCATACTGCTTCCAGCTTAATCTACCCCAAAAAGTAAGCAAACAAAACTGTTTAAATACTGTGTATTTAAGAGACTTAGAGAAAAATATCATTTCCCTCTCTATTATATTGTAGAATATATTACATTTTTGTCTTCTCATTCTGGGTACTAGAATTGTGATCGTATTTGTTGATTGGGGTCAGAGTCCCAGGGGTTGATTGTTTCACAGCTACCTGTCCCAGTGGTGGGGACGACACTGTGGAATGTCTGGAAACTCTAGAATGAACAAAAATGGGGTTTTGAAAGTCTGGGAAATGGAATCCTTCCAAAGATCAGAGGCAAGGGGAGCTATAACAGCAAGAATAGGAGATGGACAGGGTGCCTGGGTGGCTCCGTTGGTGAATTGTCTGTCTTGTGCTCAGGTCATGATTCTGCAGTCCTGGGATCAAGCCCAGACTAGGGCTCCCTGCTTGGCATGGGTCTGTTTCTTCCTCTTCCTTGGCCTCTCCCCCTGCTTGTGCATGTGCTCTCTCTCTCTCCAATAAAATCTTTAAAAAAAAAAAAAAAAAAAAGGAATAGGAGATGGAAAGCCTTGCCAGTGGAGCTAAACCAGAAACAGTGTAGGACAGTGAGAATCCAGAGGCAGGGGAATGGTTAAAGAGGCTAGTTTAGAAAGGGCAGAAGGCAAAGATGATTAAAGTCAGTGCATTCATTAAAGTCATGAATTGATAACTATCTCAAACAAAAATAACTAAGGATCAGAACTTTGTGGATGGGCAGGGGTGAGAGAGAAAGAGCAGTAGGTTTGGCGAGCAACAGATTGCCGGGCAAGAAATGGTGAAAAGACGAAGGGATGCCTGAGCACTTGCTTCAGACAATGCTTGCATTTGAGTCTTGCTTTTGTGATCGTCAAGTGCAGTGGTTCTCAAAGTGTGGTCCCAGACCAGCAGCGATGGGATCCCCTGGGTCTTGTTAGACTTGTAAAGTCTTGAGCCAGTCTCAGAGCTACTCAGTCGGGAACTGGGCTTCTGGTCAATGGCCTACAGTCTGTGCTGTAAGAAACCCTCCAGGTGATTCTGATGTTTACTAAAATTTAAAAACCACTGGATTAGTAGGTAAGACTTGTTTAAAAGCAGGAGGCAGAGTACACTATAGAAAAACGTGAAGAGATTCTTTTACTTGGAAAATTAAATAGTTTCCTGTTACAAAATAACAAATTCCATTTATTAAATGGTGTGCCAGAGCTGTTCTTTGTCCCTTCCGATGCACTCACTCTTCTGCCCTGGTCTGGGCCCTGGAGAGGAAAAGCTCTTTTGATTAGCATCGAAAGGCTCCTGGCTCTTTCTTGTATTCAGCCCATGGGGAGCTCCAGCAGGACAATGAAAAGAAAAAAGGTTATGAGGTCGGTTTATTTGGTTCCCTCTCTGTGGGGTTGCCAAGGGCTGCCCATGTCCTTTGATCAGGGCCTTTCTCTTCTCAAGGTGTTCTTGCTCTAAGGTTCTCTTCTTCCAGCTCCTAGTAGTAGCTCCCTCCCCTGTTCCCCTTTGGTCCTTGGGGTAGTGGCAGGTTCCCTGCTACTGTTCTACATGACTATGTGCTGTTATACTATTGCCTACAGCTCCTGTACAACTCACCCACCCCTCTGTGGAATAAGCTTTTCAAATAAACAACTTTAGCAATTAACTCTCCCCAAGTTAGCCAAACTGCAGTGTTTTATGTTTTTTGTTTTTTTTTTTTTTTTAAATTAGGACTTTGCAGAAGACTCATGTACCTCCTCAGATTCCCTAAACCCTGAGCCGCTTGTCTCTTCCTCTGTTTCTTCCATACTCAACCATCTCATTCTTAGGACCTCTGCGGCCTGTGACCAACCAATCACCTACCCTAGGAGCGCTGGGGGAGGGGTACTATGGAGCTTTTCCCTTTGAAACAATTAGGCCGACCAGCCACATGCCTAGAGTTTCTGATTCTTGTCACCACTTCTGAGTTTCAGTGAAATACCATATGACAGGGGTTGAAATATGGTATTCCAGATAACCACAAAGGGAACCAAATAATGAAATGAAACCCAGACGTTGAAGGTAGTTGCTGACCAATGGGAAGTGGGAGAATGGAGGGAGCTAGACAAATTAATTCCCTCCCCTCTCTTCCATGGTTTTTCTAGGCACTGAGAAAAATCTCCCAAGTTAAGCATAAGTACCTCCCAAAAATACGCTGTGTCGCTTAGTGGCTCATGGTGGGGTGGCAGCCAGCAAGTTTAAGTATAACTTCCTAACACTTATCATTTTTCTTTGCCTCACTTTCACCTCTCCCACTTTGCTGGCTTGGGCTTGCGAAGTCCAAAAGAAAACATAGTGCTTTCATCCTAGCTGAAGGCTCTATAATGTAGAGATCCCTGGTTAAAACATTCCTTGACTTCTACAATAGGTTACATAACCATGAACACAGAGGGAGGCAATAGAGTAAAATAGCATACAAACCAAAATTGCCACGTGGTAACTTCCTAGCCCTTCTGACTAGTTAGTATGGACTTTATCAGGTGAGGCTAAGGAATATCAGCCCTGTTCAAAGTTTCCTGATCTTCACTGTCGTGTGTTGCTTGATTACTAGTCTTCTGTGTTCTAAATCATCTTCACCGGGCAAGGGTGTATCCATGGATTCAAGAATTTATCCTGATTGCAGTGTGCTGTCAATTTCTTTCTCTTTATTTAAAACCCTTGCATCAGGGCACCTGGGTGGTTCAGGTGGTTGGGTGACCGCCTTCGGCTTAGGTCATGATCCCAGGATCGAGCTCCGTATTGGGCTTCCTGCTAGGCAGAAGGTCTGCTTCTCCCTCTCCCATTCCCCCTGCTTCTGTTTCCCCTCTTACTGTGTGTCTCTCTCTCTGCCAAATAAAGAAATAAAATCTTTTTTTTTTAAAGATTTTAATAAAATCTTTTTTTTTTTTAAGATTTTATTTCTTTATTTGACACAGAGAGAGAAATCACAAGTTGGTAGGAAGAGACAGAGATAGGAAAAAGCAGGCTCCCTGCTGAGCAGAGAGCCCAATGTGGGGCTCAATCCCAGGACCCTGAGATCATGCCCTGAGCCGAAGGCAGAGGCTTAACCCACTGAGCCACTCAGGTGCCCCAAAGAAATAAAATCTTAAAAAAAATAATAATAGTAAAATAAAATAAAACCATGGCATCAATATATAGCCTTTATTAACTGATTAGTAAAATGAAGTTAAGGTTGCTACCCCATCAGATTTAGGGAATGATAAGGAATTATATCATTGTCAAAAATCTTCAGATTAATCCTTAGTCCAGCCTAATCAATATAATGTTTGCTTTATATCTTGAAGCCTTTAATCTCTATTGACTATCTACTATAATTTTGTAAGCAAAAATTCAAAAGAAAGAATAAGGGATTAATTATATTATAAAGTACATTTTAAATAGTAAAATAGAAGCATTAACCCCTCCTCTGGTGGGATCAGGGACTAGGTTGTAGTAGCAATATATGTCAGAAGCTGTTTTAAATAGTAAAATAGAAGCATTAACCCCTCCTCTAGTGGGATCAGGGACTAGGTTGTAGTAGCAATATATGTCAGCAGCTTAACACCAGTACCACCCTGCCTCTTTCTAATGTATCCATACGTTTGGGGTCAAAGCTTTGCATGACATGTAGCTACCAGATCAAGATTCTGACAGGAATTGCCTCTGTGGCTGTGTAAATACCAGTCTTTGCCCTGGCATGTTGGACTAGGGTCCATTTCCTTGGACTGATCAGGACATTTTTCCATGGGGCTTTGTACGAGTGGGTGGAGATTGACTTTTTCTGGATAGCTAGGGTGCACAGAACAGCCTGGGACAATTTAACACTTACCTTCAGTATTGTTGTTGGGTCCATTTTCAAAGGAATGAGACCGAGACAAAGTGAAAGTTATGCAAAGCCTTATTCTATGCCAAGCATTAGAAGTTAGACTGACCGGCCAGGGGAACAAGGCTGAGACAAAGTGAAAGTTATGTATAGTTTTATTCTATGCCAAGCATTAGAAGTCAGACTGACCGGCCAGGGTCACCTCCGAAGAGAGCGACCACCGCTTGGTCTTACAGGCTAGTTTTATAGGGCACAATTGCAGACATCTACATATGTGGCTTTGGCTGATTGGATGTCCCCTACCTGTGTGTTTTAGTAAAGGTTACCCGGAACTGATACTAGTAACTGCTGAGGCATTTATTAAACAACAAAATGACTACCTAGGCAACATGAAGTCACTATGGCTAAGTAGGCCCAGGCAAGCCCTAAGGGTTTAGCAGGTTTTTAACGTGGAATCAGCCCCAACATTGTCAATGAAAAATAACATCTCATTATTAAAATTTCCATTCCTTTGATTTGTAGTTGTTTGATCATATATTTTATTTTTTTAAAGATTTATTTCAAAGAGGGGGGGAAGAAAGGGGGAAGGAGAGAGAGAGAAATAGAGGGTGTGTGTGTGTGTATACACACACACACATATGTGTGCATGCACAGAAGCAGGGGAGAAGCAAGCGGGAAGGAGAGCCCCCCACAAAATCCCTGCTGAGTGTGGAGCCCAATCCAGGGCTTGATCTCAGGACCATGAGATCACAACCTGAGCCAAAACCAAGAGTCATTGCTCAACCGACTGAGCCACCCAGCCAGCCCCGTTGATCATATATTTAAATCACTATCTGATGGCATTGCTCCTTTGTTACTTTTTCCTATTACTGCCTATAGTCCAAGTCACTATTGTGCAATAATCTCCTATCTGGCCACTCTACTTTTATTCCTGTAGTTCTACCTCCATTTCTACAGAGTAACCTGAAAGATCCCTTGTCCTGTGATCCTCAGTGTTTCTCTACTTCAGCACTATTGCCATTCTGGAAAGGAAGATTCTTTGTTCTTGACAGCTATCCCGAGCATTGTAGGATGTTTGACATCATTTCTTACCTCTACTCACTAATGTCATTACCAAACCCTCAGTTGTGACCGCCCACAACTTTTACAGACATTGCCAACTCTACCTTCTTGGGGTGGGGGGGTGCTACTGCTAAGGGCTTTTTCCTTTACACCCCGATAAAAATCCCGGTTCTTTTATTAACCTTCCTTTATCACATATCCCTTCATTTTGTCCTTATTCATTCTGCTCTAGCACCCTTGGCCTCCTCAGTTTTCTATGAATGCACCAATCTCTCGAATGCACCAATCTCTCCTTTTTCAAGGCCTTTATGCTTGTTCTTCCATGTGTCTTAAATTCTCTTCCCCCAAATCAACTCATGGTTCCCTCTCACTCCAACAGTCTCTGCCAAAATGTCAACAGAGGTGTTTTCCCTGATCACTCTGTACAAAAGGCCCTTTTATTTTTAATCATTCTTTATCCTTAGCATTTAATGTAATTGTCCCTATCTGCCATTTTTTTACATAAATCAGTTTATCGTTTGTCTCTCTCATGAAAACGTAAGCTTCACAGGGAATGTCTTCTTCATGCCTGTTCAACCACAACGCAGCACCTGGTAGCTATTGAGTCCATAGTTACAGAATCAATAAATAGAAAGAAGCAGACAGGCAATGAATTCTTTTTATAGTACCATCTCCAGAAGGAAGAACTGATAAAAATATTATCACCAAACCATGACTCAGAGAGTTCATAATAATAAAATCAGCTCTCTCTACCCTTCAGCTAATCCTAATGCCAACATATCCCTGCCAGTCTATCTTTTCTGATCATAGAATTACATTTCAATAGAGTGCTTTAGTTACTAATAAATACTTGTACTTCAGGCACATGCAGTAAGAGTAAGGAAGGGTAGGTTTGCAACAGAAGTAGATAACAGTATTTCATTGTTAATCTATTACTGACAGAAAGTTTCCATGATAATTTATCAAAACATGCAGAATCTTAGGCTGCTTTCAAATCTAGTGGTGATTATTCATTAAAAAATTTTAACATAATCATTTCCTCCTGTTTCTTCTCCTGCTTAAATGATTCATGCTCATTTAAAATTATGATACATTAAATTTTAAAAAATAAGTTTTATGGCACTAACTATAAGTGATAAGCACACTCTCTTATTCATTCTTATGCGATTGATTTATCATTTTATCATTAAAAATAAGGTTTTGGGGGTGCCTGGATAGCTCAGTCAGTTAAGTGTCTACTTTCAGCTCAGGTCATGATCCCATCATCTGGGGATGGACCCCACATTTTAGGGTTTCCTGCTCAGCGGGGAGTCTTCTCCTTCTCCCTCCTCTGCTCTTCCTGATTGTTCTATCAAATAATTTTTTTAATTTAAAAAATAAAAAATAAAATTTTGCAACTAATCTATTTTATGTACAGTTTTCACTGAAAGTCATCTTTCTATGCTCCTCAGGAAAATAACTTATGCACAAAAAAGAAATAATTGATTTGATGCAGAAAAGCTGTAACAGCTAATATTCAGATTCAAAATTTGAATGAGTTTTAAATTTATATGCTTCTTAATGAAGTAGAGAAACTCAACAATATATTCTATATTAGCACTCTTTGAAAAATGCTATTTGCTATGATTAAATAATACAAGATAATTGAAAATTTATAAATTATACTTTCTTCCACTTAAGCACAATCAATCTTAGCATGACTAGTGCACAACAATGTGACATTTTACACCTCTTGATGTGATTTGTAAGAAATACATGCCACTAATGTAGTATAGTCTTGCTTAAAATGTCAGGACTTAATACTGTCATGAGGGTTATCAAACCAATCCGGAATTTGGCACATTTTACAACAGAACTGGCCGGGATCCTTTAAAACAATACTACAAAAAACACATCAAAATTTAAAAAATAGATTGGGCCTTTCTACTGTTATATATAAAAGAAACTAAGGATGTAAAACAGCCAAAGTCTGTGTAGGAACTTCGGTTAGAGCTCATGGATCTTATTACCTAAAACAAACAAATGAATGTATGATGGATGATTAAATACCCACAAAAATCAATGTCTTGTAAAATTGAGATTTGTGATCTGTATGAACTGTATATGTTCTGATATTTTTGTGTTAGTAATAATAAGTTTAACTTAGAAGATTGCTAGATTATTTGTAGATAAATACTAAAGATTAACTATCATGATGTCAACAATTCAAGTTCAAAAGATTTAACCAAAAATAGTAAGGGGTGTGTGTATGTGTGTATGTATGTATATGCAGAGAAAGAGAGCAAAAAAATGGGAAAACTGGTAAACTGAGTGAATTTAAACTTAAAAAAAAATTCTAGCAGGAATAAGCTATTTTCTAAAAAATAGAACTACCGTTTATTTTCTTACATCTCTAAATGTTATATAAGTTCATACCAATAGTGATGCCAGAAAGCTTTCAGTAAAAATGGATTCTAGAGGGAGACCATTCCCTAAGACCCTATTTCTGGTGAGAAGATTATTTATAGTTTCTGACATGCTGTTGGGGAGAAAGGTGAACTCTAAGGATTATTGATTTAGAGAGCTATTGACTGTTATTATTCATTAAAGACAGAAAATGATACCCAAACTTAGTAATCAAAAAAATAAAGTATGAGATTGAGATGAATATCTCAGGAGTATTTAAGGAGACATTCGTCTCCTGTAGTTAGAGGGTAGGTAGAGCTGAAGAGGTCAAGACCAGAACATAATGGTAGAAGAACCTTAAAAAATGCTTAAATTCTTAGCCCAGGCAAGACTCTTAAAGCCAAAGTCAGAGCCCTGATATAGAATGAATAGGACCCAGAGACTTAGAATGAGCCTATCAGGGTAGATACATTTGAGAAAGATCAATCCTCAGATTTCTTCTAACCCTCAAAGCCTGCAAGAGTGGTCCATTTCCCCCTGCGGAAAGGCAGAGCTCCCACCCCATTTACTCTGCTTGAAAAATCTGCAGTC
The DNA here is from genome assembly GCF_022355385.1 of Mustela nigripes. Lineage (NCBI taxonomy): Eukaryota > Metazoa > Chordata > Mammalia > Carnivora > Mustelidae > Mustela > Mustela nigripes. The sequence continues at coordinate 260,327,692 of NC_081557.1, read as the reverse complement.
TTCAAATTATGCAAGTGCCTTGTAATGAATGTTTGCCCCTCAGAGGTGTGCTTGTCTCCCCCTCTAGCAATCAGAATCATAATTAGGGTCAAATATCTGATTCACCCTAATAAGAAAGTATCAGGCCTCTAATGCCAGGAAAATAACTGGGCAGCAAAGAAGCTACTGAGTCTGAACATCAGGCACAGATCTCATGCTCTGAAAAAATGATCCTTAGGATCTTGGAGAAGTAAAGATACCAGAACAGCTGTCACAGACCATGGGGAAAGGGATCAAATGTCTCAGAAGTGGGCAGACTAGAATGAATGGACTCTAGCTCCAGAAATTCGCCAGATTACTGTGTTCTTCAGGGGAATTAGTTCATTTATCAGGACAATAAGGAATGCATTGTTGAGGGAACTCTGACATCACTGCAAAGCTCAGAGGTGGATATCCCCTTTAGGTCAAAGTTAATGATTTGCAATGTATTTTTCAAAAACCAGGCTCCCAAGGCACCTAGGATCTTGTCAGAAACAGGATAAGCATATTGGGCAAGAAGAATGGCAGTTGGGTGCTGATCTATTGGACTTATGGAGATAGCTAATAGAGCAAGGTGTTCACAATAGCAAGGTAGATGAACATCCAGTAAGAATACTGCTTAATAAATATGTCTAAAAGAAAGAGGTTTGTTGCCCTACAGAAAGCCTTTTGCTTACTTTCCAGATCTGAATCAGGTCTGAGAGAAAATCCAAAGATTGGAGGAAAGGCCAGTTACCCATGGAAGAGTTGGTAAAAACTACTATCATGTATAAAGTACTGATTCCTATAGTCCTTCCCTGAAGAGATCTATGGTCTGTCATGAAAGTACAGGACTGTTGGACACAATGCTCATGATGCTGATTCCCAGAAACATAAAGCATGTGACAATATGGGGTCAGGGGCATCCTGACCCAGGTTTGTCTCAGAGTGGTTCCACTAGGTCCATGGACACATCAAGGGCTCAGTTCTCTAAAGTATAATTGGAATGGTCATAGTTAATATTCTCCAGAACCCTCACACCGGTTCCTTACTTTGTAAAATAAGAGCTATTTTACTTTACTGGCTTATGGTAAGAAAAAAAAAAAAAAAAAAGCATCATGGAAATGATAATGGATTACTGCAAAATTAACCAAGTCATACCTCAAACTGTAGCTGCTGTGGTGGTTATAGTCCATTTATTAGTGTTTATTTGCATACATTCAGGGATGTAGTACTCAATTATTGATCTGGTTAAATGCATTCTTTTCTAAACTCATCAAAAAGGAGGCTCAAATGTAGTTTTCATCAACATGGCTAAACAAACATTCATATTCATGGGCTAGCCCCAGGACTATGTTAATTCTACAGTTTTCTATCACAATCTAATTCTAATGGGACTGAACCATCTGGGCAGTCTGCAGAATGTGATATTGTCCCGCTGTGTTGTTGTTATATGTATTTGTAGTTTTAGAAAGTCATCTACCTCTAGAATCCATTTTTACTGAGAGCTTTCTGGCACAACTCTTGGTAAAAGCTCTTAGATCAATATTAGTCTCCTAGGGCGTCATAATGCAACAAAATTTTAGGAATTTAAAGTAAAGTGACTGGTTGGAAATTCATTAATTTCCTACAAAATATTTAAATAGGAGTATTTAAAAGATTTTATTTACTTGACAGACAGAGATCACAAGTAGGCAGAGAGGCAGGCAGAGAGAAGAAGCAGCAGGCTCCCTGCTGAGCAGAGAGCCCTATGTAGGGTTCAACCCCAGGACCCTGAGATCATGACCTGAGCCCAAGGTAGAGTCTTAATTCCCTGAGTCACCCAGGCACCCCTAAATAGGAGTATCTAAAAAAGAACTAAACATTGCTCCTTTTTTGTCTTTAGAACAAGACTTAGTTCTAAATCTCTATAAAACGTATGTTATTTAGACAGTAAATGCTGTCATTGCTCACCTACTAATTCACATATTAATCAGTCTGCTTTTTCCTCAAATAATAGTTTCAAGTAGAAATCAGTCTCAAATGTGTTTAACTGGAACATCCCAATTTCATGCACACAAATGCCTTAAATTGCTATTCCTCTTCTTGAACACATTGTATTGTTCTTTTCTTTCCCAAAGAAAGAATTAGTGAGAAAGAAAATTAATTTCAAGGAAGCAGGAAGAACCAAAAACTGTTTTAACAAGCCTTGCCTTTTAAAATGATAGAACAATGGGGTGCCTGGGTGGCTCAGGGGGTTAAGCCTCTGCCTTAGGCTCAGGTCATGATCCCAGGGATTTAGGATCAAGCCCCACATCTGGCTCTCTGCTCAGCGGGGAGCATGCTTCCTCTTCTCTCTCTTTCTGCCTGCCTCTCTTGTGATCTCTGTCTGTCAAGTAAATAAAAATTTAAAAAATCTTAAAAAAATATTCTGTTGCTTTGGGATGAAATA